>NC_056733.1:405409407-405483567 GCF_019279795.1 Protopterus annectens | reverse complement strand
CGGGGGGTTTTTCAGGTTCTCCCTTTTTGCTTTGGACTTCTTCAGCTGGTTGTCTGTGTTTTTTGTATGGGGAATGTCAGGTGTAGTCCCTATGTGTATTACCTGTGTAATGCCTTACTGCGGCAGTGTAATTCCACCGGGTTTGCAGTTATGGGTGCCATCTTGGTCATACGCTTGTCCATCCATGTGAATTGCCTACTGGACACTGGTATAGGGCTGTACACATTTCACACCAGCATTTAGCATTCTACGGTGGATGCTTTGCATTAGTAGTGGTGAGTAAGGCAGGTACTATGCACACATCCTCCCACGGGCAGGACAACGGATTATCTGCCAGACAACACAAAGCCCCATTTCTGCATACCCAAGATCCCATGGCTGCAACCTCGACAGTACCCATTACACATCCTTCATGCGCATGGGACTGGGATGTGGACGCACATGTATGGACACGTCGATCTGGGTATTTCTGTTCATATGTCCTGCGTTTCATGAACACTTGTCATCAACCTTAAACACGCTGGTGGTGCATATGTCTAACTGTGCCGTAGCCACGGCTATAGCATCGCCTGTTGTTCGTAAACGTCTGGAGTGAGTTATGTGAAAATGTATTTTAGGGTCCTTCAATGGACACCAATGTGCATATGTAAAGTTAGATGTTGCTAGACTGTGTCCAACTGGCCAGTGCTTTTGACTGCTGCTGTATGTTCCCCAATCGCGGATGTCTGTTTGACTACCCATTCTTCGTGGTGCTACGTAACCAGGTGATTTACAGCTGTGAACAGATGGTGTACATCCAAAGATGCAGGTTAGCAACTGCTTCAAATAAAACTCAGACGTCCCAATAGGACATATCCGTCACTGTAATTTCAACATAACACCACCGGAACATGTAGATCCCCTATGTCTTCATTGAAGCATGTTTTCTTCATAGGTGGGAATGCCATAGTTTACATATCCCAGTTGACGTTGTTGGTGTGCCATTACTTTGTGTTGCACAGGTCGCCCATCTGTTCCACAGTATGGTAGCGAGTGCTCCCCCATTGTGTTGCTGGCAGATTGAGTGCTGTGTACGCCGGTGTTTGCATGGCGGTCCAACTTTGTATGGGGAATGTCAACCGTAGTCCCTATGTATATTTGCTGTGTTATGCCTTACCGCGGCTGTGTAGTTCCACCGGGTTTACAGTTGTGGGTGCCATCTTGGTCGTACGCTTGTCCATCCATGAGAATTGCCTACTGGACACTAGTATAGGCCTGTACACATTTCACACCTGCATTTAGCATTCTCCGGTAGATGGTTTGCATTATTAGCGGAGAGTAAGGCAGGTGCTACGCACACATCCCTCCCACGGGGCGGGACAAAGGATTGCCTGCGAAACAACACCGAGGCCAGATTCTACATACCCAGACTCCCTTGACTGCAACAGTCGACAGTACCCATTACACATCCTTCATGTGTGCGGGACTGTGATGTGGACGCAGTTCTATGGACCCGGTACCCTGGGTATTTCTGTGAATATGTGCTGCATTTCATGGACAGCTATCATCAACACTTGAACACGCTTGCGGTGCATATGTGTACCTGTGACGTGGTGACGACAATGAGTTCACGTGGGTAATGCAGGAAGCTAGCAGGCATTCAATGAATGGAATTTTTGGGTCCTACAATGGACACCAATGTGCATATGTCAGGTTAGATGTTGCTGGACTGTGTCCACCTGGCCAGTGCTTTTCACTGCTGGTGTATGTTCCCCAATCGCGGATGTCTGTTTGACTACCCATTCTACATGGTGCTACGTAACCAGGTGATTTAGTACTGTGAACAAATGTCATACATCCAAAGATGCTAGTTAGCAACTGCTTCATATAAACCTCAGACATCCCAATGGGACATATCCGTCACTGTATTTTCAACATAACACCACCGGAACATGTTGATCACCTATGTATTCATTTAACCATGTTGTCTTCATAGGTGGGAATGCCATAGTTTACATATCCTACTTGACGTTGTGGTGTGCCATTAGTATGTGTTCCACAGGTCGCACATCTGTTCCGCTGTATGGTAGCGGGTGCTCCTCATTCTGTTGCTGGCAGATTGAGTGCTGTGTACGCCGGTGTTGGCACGGCGGTCCAACTTTGTATGTGGAATGTCAACTGTAGTCCCTATGTGTATTTCCTGTGTTATGCCTTACCGCGGCTGTGTAATTTCCCCGGGTTTGCAGTTGTGGGTGCCATCTTGGCCATACGGTTGTCCATCCATGACAATTGCCTACTGGATACTAGTATAGGGCTGTACACATTTCACACCTGCATTTAGCATTCTCCGGTGGATGGTTTGCATTATTAGCGGAGAGTAAGGCAGTTGCTACGCACACATCCCTCCCACGGGGCGGGACAAAGGATTGCCTGCGAAACAACACCGAGCCCAGAGTCTACATACCCAGAATCCCTTGACTGCAACAATCGACAGTACCCATTACACATCCTTCATGTGTGCGGGACTGTGATGTGGACGCAGTTCTATGGACCTGGTACCCTGGGTATTTCTGTGCATTTGTGCTGCATTTCATGGACAGCTATCATCAACATTAAACACGCTATGTGCATATGTGTACCTGTGACGACAATGAGTTCACGTAGGCGTTGAAATAAGGCATCATTCTTGTCTTTAGACAATTTTTGGGTCCTACAATGGACACCACTGTGCATATGTAAAGTGTAGAGCTTGTCGGACTGTGTCCTTGTGAGCAGTGGGTTTCACTGATGCTGTGTGTTCAACAATCGCGGATGTCTGCTTGACTACCCATACTGTGTAGTGGTACAGGAACCATGTTTTCCGACAACAGAACCCAATGGTGTACATCCAATGTTGCAGGTTAACAACCACTTTAATACACAGAGGTCACGATTGGGAGGTATTGCCACTTTATTATCGGAACAACACCTCCAGACTGTGTAAATCACGGGAACTTTAGGCCAGTCTTACCGGCCATTTGCAATTGTAATTAGCAGACACGTGTCAATACATGTATGATAAGACATATTGTCATGCAGAAGTTAATCTATGTTATTTGGACATTGGCTTCTGCTATTGGCATCCGTTGCTGTGAGTGTTGCCAGTTACCATACACATTGCTTGCTCAGAGGCAGACTACACAATTCTGCACACTACTGTGGTCTCCTTTAAGGACCCTGAGCCAGTGGTCGACAGTACTGCAGCCACTGCATCAATCACATTTGCCATCTACCAGTACCTACAGGACTGCATGAACCAGGCATTCACTTACCCAACTGTGGTTCATTGTACCAATGCCACATCCAGTGTGGTGTACCCCTGCCATACACAGGATGTACAACACGAGGAGGTGGCTACTACAAGGTGGAGCAGACACCTTGTGAGGTATGACACCCTTGGTCATCATATGTGTAGAGTTACACACTGTCATGCCATGGTCCAGGGCACATTCCACAGATATACCTACATGGACCTGGCTGACAATCATACCACCTTCAGTTGCTATGCTCAACACCTGGGAGGTCACTCCCACATATGCTCTGACTGGGTTCACAAAGAGGTGGAGTTTACTCAACATACACACATTGCCAACATACAGGCTGACAAGTCCAGTGAGGACATCTCCACACCCTCCCCACACATGAGGAGATGTCTGTACCAGCGGTTTGTGGTCACCAAATGTTCTGTGACACACAGGTGGGACATGCTCTCTCCAGGGTAGTGGACATAGCATCCATGAGACCAGCTGGTGACCCCACTGTGTACTCCACTATCTCATTGAGAAATTAGACCCACAGTTAGGACAGCTATTTCTTTGTAGCCTCACCTCAGGTAAGGTACCCAGGTTGTGTCGCATGGCAACGGTAGTCCCATCGCCACAGGGCCAATGCCTCCACTGAGCCTGGTTATTACTATCCCATTACCATGAGGAGACCTATCTGCAAAGACATGGGGAGGGATCATACTGCGGCTCGTACATGAATGCATAGGGGACATACATACTTTGCATCCAACATGGTTTGTCTTGTTCAGGGCGGTTCATGCCTTTAAAGCATGGTTGACATTTTCGACAGTCACCGAGGCCATTGATGGGGGTGTTGCAGTCCATACAGCCTACCTCGACCTGGCAAAGGCCTTCATCACATTACCCCCCTCAGGTATCGTTGATAAACCCATTGGCTGGGATGTGAACACGTACATCACAGAATGTGTTGTAAACTGTCTATGTGACAAAACCCACACGGTCATACTTGCTGGCAGCATGTCAGACCTACTGCCTGTCGCATGTGGTGTCCCATGGGGCCCTTCCGTGGGTCCACTCCTGTCATACATCTACATTTCCACGGTACAGGCACACACAGGGGTGTTATGGGCAACATTGTTTGTAGATGACTGCAAAACAGGTGCCATAGTGGGACGGACATCTGACACAGATATCCTTCAAGGGGCCTCCCAGATATGCATATCTGCTGTCAGGGACATGGCCCACAGCTAAATGCTAAGTAATGCAACATCATACCTGTCGAGAAGTACTAGGTCACCCCTGTCCAGCATATAGGTGGCTGTCCACTCAGCACAGGGGTGATTACCAGGGATCAGGGGACAGAGTTTGTCGGTCACCATTCATTCAACACACACGTTGCTATCGCGGTTCTGTGGGACTTCTACATTGCCCACCTGTTTGTGCAGGGATTCACATCTACATCAGGCTAGGTCATTGTCTCCTTGTACCCATTACGTGTTACACCTATGATTTACTACATTGCCCCATTCAGACTGTATCTGATCATACACCTACAGCAGCTGGGAAGCCCTCACAGGTTAATTGTCGTACAGATGCAGGATGACATCATTTTGTGTAATGCTGCCCCACTTGTAGGACCCCTGCCCCATTAAGTCACATACCTGCTGTTTAGTGTTGACCTGTGCCTGACATACGAGGCCATGTCAACCCATATGTCATGTGTATGCTTCACCTACTGTATCTGCATCCCTCAGAACCACTAGGGCAGGTGACATGAACCTTGTCACGGTCATTAATGGGATGTGTTTGAGTGACACATATATCACCCAGACACTCACAATGCTGTGGATCTACATCACAGTACATGTGAGACAGAGATCCTTCATAGCCTTGTTCGCGGGTATGTTGTCCATCGGATGGAAAATTGCAGGTATAGGCCAGGGATTACATCATTATCACTGCTTGACGGAGGTACAGCAATATCATGAGTATTTTATCTGAAGCACAGAAGGTTGGCAAAGTCATCCTAACTATGGTGTAGTGTTATGGCTGAACCTGGGACGATGGCCTACCCTGTACCTATGGACCTATGAACCTATATTCATAGTTTGTCACATTTACACTTGTCTATCCCCTATCCTCTTTCTCCAGTGTATATTTCTGTGGCACATGATTGTCCTCTGTATTACATGCAGGTATGCTGTGTACAGTGCACATATGTCACAGTTGATGACAGTGTATCTGTGTCCCTAACACTGTGATACTGAGGACTACCACACATCCTTCACAACATTACATGCATATGTTCTTTCTATTCTTCTTTGGCCTATGGGGTGTTAAGGCAAACATTACACAAGTCCCTGTTTGTGCATGCTTCATGTTGGTGTCTGACCAGGCTCCATTGCAGTCGTGTGTTGGACGGTAGTGTTTCTGTGTGTTTGCCATGTGTTTTTATTGCCGGTACATCTGTGGGAGGTGTGGTTGGCACATGTTCTTCTTTGCAGGGACACCCATCCTGGGGTTTGTGTCATGCATCTGCACTTGGCATGTGCCATATGTCCTGTACTATTCCCACAGTCGTGTATGCCTTCATGCACTACTACTGCATGTTACTGGCTGTTTGTATGTGGTACACATGGACATTGTGATGGCTGGCTTGACCTATTCCCATGCTAGAACATACACATCTGTCAATTACGTTGTTTAAATCAAACTGTAACACTCATTCGTCTTTTCAAAATGACAGTCAATAACACAGGAAGCTGAGATTAATAATGTTTTACTACTGTGCAGCAGGAGGCAAAGAACTATGCAGTACAAGTTTAGACTTTTGTTTTACTCTATACATGTTACAGCTGTATGAGCATTGTGTATACTATCATCTTTTGCACACATTAATGATGCGGTCAGTCACAGGGCATTTACATCACTATAGTCCACAAGATTGTATTCCTACAACAGTGCTAAGGTAATGCTTATTAAATGTTTTCCCATGAGGATAGCACAGCCTTGAGCCACATAGTCAATTAGAATGTACTTCGTAAATTCTGCTCTGTCACGGTTCCAACACTGTTCAGATCCGTCGTCACTCCATTTCCTACTAGGTTCCTTTGTCTCTCTGGTGAGCAGCTGTACTCTGTGTTAGATAGAGCTCACAAGCCTATCCTCCTCAGTGGAAGGATGACAGATATACCTGTACATACATTTATTATTCTCTAACCGAGCAGATGACTAATGCTGAATGACATACACCTGCTGCACTGGTTACTGCCAGGGTCAGGGTTCAATCACACTGCAGCTACACTACAGGCAATTACATGCATGATAAGCTCTACTGCCATATTGTAAGATAGAATAATATGCATTATACACTATTTGCTTCTAAAGTAGCACGTCATATATATGTTTAAATATGTATTTTGCTAACATTCTCCCTCCTTTGATTGCTTCTATTCTATCCAGAAACATATACAACATTATTTCATTCCCTAGCCTCTTCCTCTCTGGAACGTTTAACTAGGCAAGTAATTTGTTGTACATTTCAAGAAGGATTGCATTTTGTATTAACAAATACCACTACAGGTCTTGATACATAGTCTCGGGTACAGATACGTCGACAGAGTCCCTGACTAATACTTACATGCAAAGTATCCCGCAATAGACACATGCTCCCAATATGAGCAGAACAACACAAATGGCAATCATGATATTCAGTATGACTGAACCCCATCCACCAAATGGTTTGTGGAAATGGTTCGTCAGTGGGTTTGGGCCTGGTTCCGCCATGGATGACACCTGCTGTATTACCTCTAGGTGGGCGTTGATTTTGGTCTTTTTATGTGGTACTTGGACACAGCAATCTTCTTTAATAAGCGTGCACGTACCAATTCTCGCCGCCAGGGTGCAGTCGTGCGCTATTACATTTTGTGACACAGCAGTTCTCATTGCATCCAGTTCATCAGTCACAAGTTCAAGAGCGGAAAGTCACATTCATCATTCCTCCGACAGGTTTTGACAACTTCCTCTGTTCCCTGATTGATTTCACTACTCCACAAGCTGGGAGTGTTCCAGCCCAGGTTATGACGCTGTCACTCAAGTCCATATGAATCGATATTCCTTTATCTCTTGCAGAAGACTGGAATGTCAGAACAGCTTCCATTTCACCCACTGGATTAGTAGGTTTCTCGACTGTGTTCCCAGTTCTTCGAGCTATATGTGTTATAGTTCATTTCGCACCCAGAGGCAATTGTGCAGTATGTCATGTGACTGGAGCCAGATAACCCAAATAACAACTGCCGGACCAATTCTCAGGTAACCATTGATATGCTTTCTTCCCACAAACAACATAACAATATTCTACTTTACTACTGATGCGGGTTACCTCTGCATGTAACATCTTCCTGTCTATAACAGAGGACTGTTTATACAATTCAGGATGTTTCTGCACATCCTTCCACGTTGTTCTCATGAAGCTTCAATACAGATAATGAATGGAGCTACAAGTAGTACTGTGATCTTTGGCTGTTATATGACATTTGTAAGACACAGTTATGTTACAAATACTCCCACCAACTTGAACTGTATCATGTTTATGACAACATACAATTACTTTTTGTGTAACAGGTAAGTACAGTGCTACTTTGTCCTGTGATCTCACAGAACCTGTATCAAAGTGTAAATATTCACAAGTCTCAATGTATCCCCAAGGGGACACCATACATCGGAAGTCCTCCATATGATGTAGGTATGGCAGTACAAACACAGCAATTTAAAATGTTCATAGTCTGTACATGCACACGCGGCATGCCTAGGTATTTGTTGAAGTGTGGAAGACACTCTGTGGCCAGTTCATCACGTATCACTATTTGTATCCGTGTAGTTATATGCAGGTAAGGTCCCAGCAAATGTAAAGTAAACACAAACATGGTTAATAGGTGTATAATCATTAGGACAGTAAACCAAATGTCTTTGGGGTTGCTTTGTATTGTTATACAGTCTTGCCCGGGTGATTCAGGCTCTATGGTATATCAGCTACAAGATGTAAATCAGACTTGATATCCTTTACCGGTTTGAAAACTGTGAGGTGGACCCAGGACGACCTCTCTGCAAACTTTACTGCAGTAGGCGTTGCCAACAGTACCTGGTACAGACCTTCACACTTTCCACTTGCCAATTATCTTCTTTGGATAACAGTGACATACACACAGGATACTGGTGTCAGCTATGCGTCCGGCTTCACTTGCTCTTTATCTGTAAAAGACTTTAACTGAAGAACAGTGTTATTGGTTAACAATCCTCTCATGTCACCTGCTAATGAGCCATCGACCTCCGGCTCTGCAGGCATGACAGCTTTCTACTCTGGCACATGATATGCCATTCCACATACTACTTCGAAGTGGGTGCAACACTTTACATTTGGAACTGTTGTCATGCTCAGCAATGCTAGAGGTAGACAGCAAATGTAACTCGTCTGGGTGTCACCCACCAACCTCCTCTACTTATTTCTCGGGATCCCATTTTACCGCGCCAGCAGTCATGCTGACTGTGGGTTGTACATGCAATTTACATTCATGGAAATACAAAATAATCCCCCAGGTTGCGTGATTGTCTGGTTCACTAAATGTGTTCTATTGTCACTGTAGCTTCTTTACAGTATGCCAGATCTAGGGATACTTTATTTTACTGGCACCTTTGCCACTGCTGCTGCATCCGGATTCATGGTTGGGAATGCTTCTACCCATTTTGATTATATATATGTGTAATCACTAAACAGTATTACTTCCCTTCACATTTATTCAGATGTATGAACTCCATACAAATAGTACGGAACGGTTATGGTGGTGTAGGTAAACTCACTCCCTTCGGTTTAAATGTTCCCTGTGCATGATATCTACTGCAAATGTGACACGCTGCTCATGATGTTTGTATGTGGTTCCTAATTCCGTATGTTAGGGGTATTCTGTTAACCAAATGTACCATCCCCCCTGTTGAGACATGTCTCTACCCATGGCTCCACAAAGCCGCATATCTGAATACATTAGACGTTAATATTGGCTTTCTCACTGTGGATATGTGCAGTCCGTCTTCAAGGATTGCTCCTCGTCATACCCACGTCGGCTTTTCTGCTTTCGTAGTTGATGTTTGCATTGTTTGTAACATTTCTACATGTAAAATGTCTGAGGATTGTCATTCCTCATTCAAACAAACACTTTCCAACTGTGAGGCTGCTTGTTTTGCAGCTGCATGAGCTCATGCCTTACCTTTCCTACTGTTATCCTGTTGCTTTCTATGACCTGCACATTTACAATTAGCTACTTTAGTGGGTAACTGAATGGAATGTAATGCATTCAAGATCAATTGCACATGATTAATCGGTTTACCGGTGGATGTTATCATTCACCTATTCTTCCACTGCTGCTCATAAACATGCACTGTACAGACAACATACTGACTATCGGGACATATGTCCACACATCAGTTTTTCGCCACAGTACAAGCACGTGTTAAAGCTATCTATTCTGCTGCTTGAGCAGACACGTTATGCTGCAGGGGTTGGGCATCTACAATCTCATTATCAATAACTACTGCATAACCTACTTGATTCGTTCCTGTAGGACTCTGTCTACATGATCCGTACACATTAACTGTCACCTCTGCATCATCTAAGGGTATATCAGTGATATATCATGTCTGTGTGTAGTTATTTCATCCATTTCGTATAGGCAACTGTGTGGTGTGCCATACACAGGTGTCGGACGTGACGTTGATAGGTTTAATGTTGTACAACGTTCAATCACCATATGAGGTTGACTCAGTGGTATGGTCAAACAAGACAAATGTCTAGCACGGGTCAGGAATGCTATCTTCTCTTGCAGCAGAATGATCGCAACTGCATAAGACATTCTCACAGTGAGAGGGTGGTATAATAACATTATGGCCGGGGCCTGTACTGCCATGGGTGCTACAACAACTGCCTGTACACAATGTGGCACTGACCATGCCACAGTGTCCAACTGCAATGAGTAGTAAGCTATGTAGCATTGCTTACTTCCATGCTGTTGCATCAAGACTGACGTCATATATCTCCGCTTACAATCTACAGTCTGACAACATGTGTTATGATTATTCGGGAGACCTAATACAGATGTTGAAGCTATCAATCGTTTTAGTCTGCAGAAAGTTATTTCTGCTACTGTAATCCAGTGTAGTATGTGTTGTGCTGCCATAGGTGTATTAAAGATTAAGGCAGACAATACAGCGGATTCCAAAGCATTGTTTGGTAACCAGCTTTGACAAATGTTAGTCGGCCCAGACAGGACATCATTCCCTTCTTGGTAGTTGGCTTGGGTGCTTGTGAAATTGCTACCTTCCTATCGTCATGTAATGTTCTACCCTACTTGGATACCACATATCCCAGGTACTTGACCTGTATTCTCTGTAGTTGCAATTTATGGTTGCTTAATTTATGTCCCTGTTCTGCTGAATATCTCAATAATGCTATTGTATCTTCCATACATTGCTGCTGGGTAGGGGCCGCAAGCAGAATATCATCCACATAAAGTAGAACTTGACTGGCCCCGGTGGAGTAAACACCGGAATGTAGCTAGCCATCTCCTGTGGGAATATCGTTGTACTTTCACAGTATCCCTGCGATAGCCGGGTATGGCTGTATCTGTTACCCTGAATGTAAATGCAAAGCAATATGGACTATCTGGATGTATAGGTATTGCAAAGGAAGCATAGCTTGTATGTACCACGGTAAGATACTTCTGTGGCGTGTTCATAGCATTCAATATTGTGTGTGGGTCTGGCACCATCGGTACCCTAGGTATTATTACATGATTTACAGCTTGTAAATCCTGTACCATCCGCCATTCCCCCTTTGTTTTCCGATCAGAAGATACAGGCGTATTGCATGGTGAATAGCGATTACTTTGTAGATGGGGAATTCTCTGTGACTTTACAGATATCATCTGGTGTCCACGGTCTATACAGTACGGGGGTTGGGTCCTGGCCTTCCTGTCCTGCATGAGGGTTCGGTACTTCAATTAATTGACAGATATCCTCACTCTGTTCTACTGACTGTCTTCTTACTCGAGTGTCCCTAGGTATGTTACGAGTTCGGGATGTGGTTTCAATAGCTTCTGTTACATTTGTTCGTTGTGATACCTCTGTTGACACAGGATAACGTGTGGGGACTAGCCTGCCCTCCCGCTTCATATCCTGGATGTGGTATCGGAGGTGGTATGGGGGTGGGGGGGCTGTCGCTACTACTGTATTATGATCTTCTCTGTGTACGTATGATGCTTTCGCATTTGTAGTGTTCTGTTCCCTTCGGTTCACTACCTCAATCCACCTATGTGCTTGACGGATACCCAATTGTCGCTGTTTTGTCGCCTGCACATCTTAGGGCTGCCACCTTTTCAAATGCACAATGTGGGACATTAGTGTTCGGAACGTGTAATTTGCCAGGAAAAAGCATACCCACGGCCAGTACATAGGACAGGATTTCACTTTTGCCAGGAGAGCTACCAATTCTTGTAGCATTTCAGTTGCTTATTCTGTTTATTATGATATTTTGTTGTTCCAGATACAAAATTACTGTTTTATGCTACCATTTGAAAAGATATCTGGGAAATCTTTGTCCTGAGATATCAGGACATTTGCCATTTGTTCTGTTTGTTTGCAGGACACAACTGGCCAAAGGGGGACTGTCCCTCACAGGGTGGGACAGGTGGTTACCCTAGAACATGTGCATCACATTTTCAGAGATTACAATGTTTCAGTAACGATATTTTGTCTAATATACCATCAATGTCATATTTATTACCCCATTTTGCTGAATATCTCACATTATGTGCTCTCTGCGATTGCATATACTTCACGTCACCCGTCAAACGCGGATCACATGATCTGTTTGTTCACTAATCCCCCATATCCTCTACACGACTGTTACGTACTTCTCTCGCACCACGTGGTATCTCCTTCCCTGTATCCACTGTAGTGTCTACAATGACTATTTACTCTGCTCTGTGTTCCCCTGACCTATGTCCAGATTTAACACTATTTGGATTGGTCTTCGACCCGCTATCACGACTGTTAACAGAAACACAATGTAGTCTGGTCCCTGATCTACAATAGTCACAAAGAGGCAAACACTCCTTACCTGAGCCTCCTGTTTAAGACTGCACGTTTTCTTCTTGGGATCCAGTTTTCCGCTTTTCAGCCACAGATCAGATGGTAGACAGCCTCTTTACACACAACAATTCAGTCGGAGGTCTTTTCATTCAAGAAGAACCATTTAGGCAAATTCTCCTGCGCAGATGTCTAACCACCCATGCACTCTGACCTGTAGCTTACCAAGGGAATTCAGGATAAGAAGGATCACAATGTCAAATAAGTTGTTAAAACCACACTGTAGTTATCAGTAGGCTTTTCTAAGTGACAGTCAATAACACAGGAGGCTCGGGTTCACAACGTTTTAGTAGTGTACACAGGCAGGCAAAATAATATACAGTCCAAGTGTGAGAGTTTTGTCTGACTCTATACAGTAAGCAATTTCTTTATATAGTGTTTACAATCAGCTTTTGCCCACCTTACTGACGTGGTCGGTCACAGGGCATTTCCATCACTATGGTCTGCAATAGTCTATACATACGTGGGTGCTGAGGTCGTGCTTTTAAAATGTTTTCCCATGAGAATAACACAGCCTTGCAAGGCACCTGGTCAATTACAGTGTCCTTCTGTGATTGTAGCTGTTTCAAGGACCCTGGACTGTTCCGATACAGTAGTCAGTTCATTTCTTAATACGTTGCTTTGTCTCTCTGGTAAGGAGTTGTACTCTTATCTTCGATAGAGCTCACAAGGCCATCCTCCTCAGGGGAAGGGGTGATGTTATGCATGTACATACATTTATTTGTCTGTCACCCAGCAGATAATTAATGCTGAGAGACATTAGCCTGCTGTACTGGTTACTGCCAGGGTCAGAATTCCATCACACTACAGCTTAGCTTCACCAATTACATGCATGATCAGTTCTACTGCCATATTGTACGGTACAATTCAATGCATTATATAGTATTTCGAGTCTAAACTGGCACTTCATATGTGTTTCTATATATATTTTTCGAACAACATCCATCCGGCCATATGCATGTTGTTCCATCCTTTACCTTGACCGTGTGTATTTGGCAGTCCGGCAACACTACTCTCCACATGTGATGTCCCACCTTCCCCTTCTTTGCCTTTAGCACCCTGTTAGGACGTCCTGTTTGGTAGGCACGTGTTCCGCTATATGTGTTCGACTTCTCTGCATAGCTAATCATCGATGCGGTGGTTCAACAACCCGACTTGTCCACATATGTACAGTTATGTGCACCGTGTCGTATGCAAACCTATATGGTTTGGACGGGTACATACCACATGCGGGATGTACACATTCTGCAGACACATTCACATGCAGCCATTTCCATATCTGTACCTGAGGTGGGTTGGTGACATGTGGGTAATGATTTGCGAGCGTGGCACTGCCTAACACAAGCATCTTACCACATTTCAGGTATGCACATTGTGTGTAGGTGTATAGCTGCACACGGATGCTAGCAGGTTTGGGTGCACAGGTGTACATGGGTGGGACTTACATGCTACAATGAGGCTATTGTGTATTACATCTGAATGCATGGGTTCTGCTTCTGGATATTACACTTCAACATACGCCATCCAGTGTATGCAACAGAGACGTTGCTGGGTGTGGGATATGTTGCTATGCACATGTTTGCCTGTGTTTAAGGTATCTTGGTTCCTTCCTGTTGTTATGTCAACACAGCTACCCGGCTATGTACTCTCACTACTGCTTGTGACCATTATGGTTGGCACCTTTTCCAATGCCCATAGTGGGACATGTTTTGTGGGAACATCGGATTTTGCAGGACAACACATACCCACAGTAAGTGGAGTTGACAGGACTTTACTTGTTTGCCATAATATACGCTTATTCTGTTAGCATTTGGGTTCCTTATTCAGTTTCTTATGCCATGTATGTGTTTCATATACAAAATATATGTTTTATGCTACTATTACATGTATATTGCGGGAATATTTTTTGCAGGGAATCTCAGGTCATTTTCATTTTTTTTGATTTTTGCAGGGACACAACTGTCCAATGAGGGACTATCCATGGCACATTGGGACAGCTGGTAACCCTGGTGACCATGCCCATGTCGCTACTGGGGTTGCCACCTTTTCCAGTTGCCAAGGTGGGATATTTCCGGGACTCACATCTGATTTTACAGGCCGACACATACACACGGTCACTATATGGCATAGAACTTCACTTGTTTGCCTAAATAAAAGCTTATTGTTGTGGCAGTTTGGTTGCTTATTCTGTTTCTTGTGACATTGAGATATTTCAGTTACAGAAATAACCAATTCATGCAACCATTACATTAAATACAGGATATCATTATGTCCTACAATCTTAGCACATTTGCCATTTTTAATAGTTTTTATCGGGACACAACTGCCCATAGAGGGACTGCCCCTCGCAAAGTGGGACAGGTGGTAACCTTAGTCGCTACTCCTATGTTGGTGCGGCGCGCTGACATGCTGCGGTACACCTTCTATGAGTATAACCACTGACGGTGCATTGCGGGACAAACGCGGTCTTATGCGTATCCTTTGCTCCTTGGACGGGTACACTTAAGCCTTTGTGGGTTGTATTTGCTTTTCCGTTTAGGTGGGACGGGTACTATGTTGCATACTCTACGTGCGTTTCATTCTGCACGGGCCCTGGCTGCTGCCATTACTATTATGGGCGGACCATGGCAGTCAGCACATTAGGTTGCTCACCGCATGCCGGCTTAGCCACGCCTCCGGACGCATCCTACTTGGGCTCACTCACGTACACTACGCACGTGTCTGTGGTTGCGGTGCACTCTCATTAATATGCATATGGCGCTACTACGCCGGCTATTCACTGCACCGCCGGTGCAGCCCTTACGCCGGCAATGCGCCGAGCTTCATGAATCCCGGGGACTGTCAAACACTTGAGGGGAAACTAACACATAGACCCTGATAATTTAAGGATGAAGTGTTTAGGCAGATATTCTACAGTTAGAAACAAATCAAGCAATACTTACTGAAAACAAAAAATGAGTGCGTCAAGAATGCTACTTCATGTTTGGGTCATGTGAGGTCAGCAGATATACATGCAGTCCCATGATTGTTGATCTATACATGTAATCACTTTCAAGGAGGCCCACACCTCCTTCAGGACGAGGAATACATAGTCTTGGTATGCACTGATGTTTATAAATCATTTGATGAGCATGAAGCATCTTTCTTGTTTTCCTGTCCAACCTATCTAACACCCTTTGGGGCCAGTCAGTCACTCCAAAACTGTAAGTTAGGACAGTAACACAAATAGGTTTATAGCTTGTACTTTGTTCCTAGACGCCAATGCTGTTTTCAGTATTAACTTATGTCTTGTAAAATATTCCTTACTAGGTTTTATTCACATTTGTTCATGTTTTATTGTTGATCATTCATCAGTTCCCAAATATTTATACACCCCCTCTTGCTCATGCTCTTTTATATCACAATTCTGCCCCAAATTAATGTTTTCTTGGTGCTGCAGCTTTCCCACTTCAAAAATTGCTTTTGCACATTTACTAAGACCAAATGGGATTCTTATATCATCTGAAAATGTTTAGACCACTTGCAGTTGTGCTTTCAGTTCTTCATCCGATGAACTATACAGTTTTAAGTCATCTACAAAAAGAAGATGAGGAATCTTTACACTTTGTCAGTTTCTGAAAACAAAGTATAGCCATGACCTAAACTGTTAAGTAGACAACTTAATGGGTTAAGGGCAAGGCAAAATAGCAGCAATGACATAGAGTCATCCTGAAATATTCCTCCTTGAATTTTTACTCCTGGAATAATAATTTATCTTTTATAGTCCCCAGGATTCATTAAACCCTACATGGAGTGCGGGAATAGTGCAGCAGCTGCTGCACGGAATATGGCCGCTGAATGATTCAGCAAAGGGCTCCCGGGATGTGCACGAGCGCTCCTACACTATTCCTGCACAGCTACCACTGCCTTATGCTAAATACTTCATTTGCTGGTGAAAACCATGCAAATGAGGTAAATTAGTGATTCAGCAAGCAGGCAGGTGTTTGTGCAGGAATAGTGTAACCTGCAGAAATGTATTCAGTTACTAGCTGAATATATTTCTGTAAATGAGAAAACGGAGACATGACAGCTCGAAAGAAAGCATGTATTATATTTAGTAGGCCGGCATGAAAAATAGTTTTCATTTTTTAAAATAAAACTTTTTTTTGGCCAATCTCGGCCATTTAAGCATTGGGCAGTATTTCACAATCGGAAAGGCCCAGTGTAAGTGTGGTAACTATAGAGTAAGGCAGTGGTGTATGCAAATGAGGAGAGCTATTCTGAATCAGAAATTTCTTCTAAGTGTCAGACTGCACCTAACCGTGTAGGTGCTCCAACACCACCGTGTAGACAGGAGGAGCAGCTAACATGAAAAGGGTGTGTGTCATGCTTGCTGTAAGCACAATGGAGCTCAGTGGCCTATGTTTGCCCTTAGCTAAGCACAGTTAAGAAAGGGGGTGTACCTGAGGCTGTATTTTCTTATTCCATGAAATGCAGAGAGTGTTCGTGTCCAGGGAGGGCCACTTCTGCTTAAAACTGTTTACTTTAGCTAAATGGGTGTGCACAGCACGCACTGGACCTAACCCCCCCCCCAAAAAAAAAACAACAGAAATAGCAGAACTGTTTACGACTGAGCACTAGTAATGCATGGTCTGCATCTGGGCTTAAACAGGGAGGAAATGGGAAGGGGAAACAGCAGAAGGAAGGCAATCAAGGTGAACCAGCATAACTGGCAGGTGGAATGTATCCGAATCATTCAATTACACAGGCAGCAGCCCAGCACACTACTATAAACTATGAAACACCTTTCATCCTGGTTCTTCCCACAAACTCTACACCACTGGTGTACACATTTGGGGGAATTTTAAACTGACAAATATAACAAAACATGTTAGGGGCTGCTATTGCTCTGCTCTATCAGTATGTGCTAGAGACTGAAGGTGATAAGGAGGATGATGGTGACAACCAACTCAGACTGAGGAGAAGAAGAGTGTTCAGACCCAGGGTAACTTACCAGGGTCTACATGATCTGGAGATAGTAGAGTGCTAAAGGGTGGGCAGGGGCATACTTCAACAACTTGTTGAGCTATGCCAGCCTTGCCTCAGAGCCAGAACCAAAAGAGAGGAACCCAACTCAGTGGATACCAGTTGTGTGTAACCTTAAGAATACTAGCTACAGGTACTTTCCAAAGACCAACTGGGGATATCCTTGGGGTCATACAGGCATCTGCATCCAGGATATTCCACCAGTTCCTGGATGCCATGTGACCAAATGCCGCTGAGCATATTTACTTCCACAGCACCCATGAGGAGAGGACCAGCAATATGCGTCTCTTCCACCGTGTAGCAGAATACCTGGAGGTACACGGTGCCATAGACTGCATGCACATCCACATCAAAGCACCACCTGGTTACCACAGTAGGTTCTACCTAAACTGCAAGGGGTTCCACTCCAACTGCCAGGTTGTGTGCTATGCCCACGGCATTATCATGAATGTGTGTGCTGGCAGCTCTGGAAGTTATCATGACTTCCACATCTGGCATTTGTTACAGCTGTACAGGTTATTTGCCAGTGGGGACATCCCATATGGCCATCTGGTGGGGGATGCTAGCTACACACTGGAGCCGTTGATGACAACACCCATCAGAAATGCACACACACCCACACAAGAACACCATAATGAGACACGCACCAACCAGGATCATTATAGAGCATGTGTTTGGGATGCTCAAGTCATGGTTCTGCTGCTTTGACATATCTGGTGAATCCTTGCAGTACTCTCCAGCTACATGTGCACACATGTTCATAGTATGTGCCATGCTACACAATATGACCCTGTCAAAACAGCTGCAGCAGGAACAAAACAGTGAAGGTCCGCACAGCCCTGCACCATTGCCAAGGTCACCACAGGCACAGAGGGACTTGGAGGAGGAACATCCTGAGCCAGCTCCTGTAGGCAGATGGATGCATGCCCAGTATGCCCTGGTCTTGGCAAAGAGGTAATGCATAGCACATACTCTGACACTGTAGGACCCCAGGGACTGATCTCTCTCTCTCTCTCTCTCTCTCTCTTGCACACACAGTAAAATGGATGCCAAACATCACACCACCTATACCTTACCATGTATAGGCAGTGTACTGCATGCATTCGACATAGTCAGCCCTCAAGCATCATCCTCACAACAGCCTCAGGCACAAGGTAAGCCAGTCTCCCTAACAAAATAAATGACTGGAGTGGAATGTTCTGATAGCATATCTATGGTATTGATCAAGCATGCAAGTGAATGGGGTGGCTAACTGGGTAGGAGCATACAACTGACAGCTCTGTGGGACAGCAAGAATTGTATCCTCAGTACTGGCCTACCCACACCATGCAGTACCACCCTAGTTGACAAATACCACTGCAGTATATGTGGTGAGCCAAATAACTGGGGGGGGGGGTCATAGGTCACATGCATGGATGCCAAAGTGGGTGTCTCATACCCATCCCCAGCCTCACCCAGTAGATCAGCTGTAGAAAACCATACAGAAATGTCTGGCAAAGGCCCCTACATGGCGACATCCATGAAATCTCCATCTACAGACCTTTACACAGTGATATCACAGCAGGTCTGGTAGTAGCAGTATGGCTTTGAAAGGTAAGAAGTCTGAAACTACAAATGTTTATGCCAGAACAATCTGACCTGTGGTCAATACTGTTATGCCTGTAGTCTCAAAGATAGGGCACACCACTATGCAAAATGGGACCAAAATGTTAAGCATATATCAGCACAGTCTCTGCAAATGTGTATTGTGTACAGATGTACCTCCCATTCCCCATAGTCCCATAGAAATGCAGTAACATGTCCCTAGCCTTAAGCAGCATCAGTTGCCAACTAGAGTGACGCCTCAACAAAAACAGAAAGCAACTGTCAGTAACACCCACAGTCAACTTACTGGTACCATCCCAGGGTTGTCTACTGCCAGCAGCCTGGGAACATATGAACATCAGAATGCTCTGCATTGCTACAGATGGACTGCATCTGTCACACCTGGCCTACAGGCCTCCAGCAAATGCCTATACCTCACCCACAGTGCCCTGTTTAGGGAGTGTCATGGGGTCCATAACATCAACATAACTCAGTCTACAAAATGCAAAGCAAAGCCATGCTGCTAATTGCTAGGAGAAAACCTGCCAGTGTCAGAGAGCCAGAAATCTGGACAAAGCCATGAATAATGGGGTGAGAAAGGTCAAAAGAGAAGGACACCTTTGAAATACTGCTCTAATAATGTTATAGAGTTGATGGAATGATTGCAGTATCATGGAATGTCTGATGGGTATGAAGTCTGCAGCTGCAATGTAAACTGTCAGTAATATCTGACTTCAACCCTGAGTGACTTGCAAAACACTTGTCCTTGAAAACCACACTTGTTTGGGTAACCAACAAGATATATGAATCATGAATGTGGACATTCTGTGATACTCTGTGCAGTTGACAGGCAGGGCTAGGAGTCTAAACATGGACATGCACTCATTGTAGGCAGTCCTAACCATGGAAGATGGTGACATGTCTGCCACCACAGAACTCTGGCCCACAGCAATGGGGAGTAACACACTCTTCCCCGACCAGTCAGCCTATGCAACATCCTGACCCCAAAATGTGGCCATCCAAGCAAAATGAGGTGGGCCATACATATATGGGAGGCAAACACACACCTCCAGGCTGGTCAAACAGGCTGACATGCACTTGATCCTCCAAGTGCGATCAACCATTGAGAAGACCCCAGTGCAAAGTACTGGTAGCTATAGGCAAACATATCTGGCCCAGGACACCCCCCCCCCACATATCTAATCCCCTACAAATCTATCTGGAGTCTGCCTGTCACCCTGATCCTGCCTGACTTATATTACCCAACTGTGGACTGGAAATCAAACCAGGCCAGGACAGAAATACACAGAGATTCCACCATTGTAATATATCACCAAGGTGCTGGACCATTTCCATAGCACCAGCAGTCAATTGCTTGAAGGCACACCTCTCAACAGGATGGATTGTACAAGAATGCATAGCATTTTGGCCCATAATCCTGGTGTATTCATCATTCATCCTGTATTCCTCTGGTAAATCACTGTGATGATCTGAAGAGGTATGTCATGAGGTACTGAAACAATGCATGACAGTGTCAAATGGCATATATGTCAGATGTCTGCTAAAATAAGCCTTGTAACACTAGCAACCCATACATTACTGAGAGAAATAGTCACAATCACCGTATGGCCCATTGTCTCCCCATTTTGATAAGCTATCTCCAGATATCCTGCACCAACAGGTTGAGAGGTATGGCTGTAGCACAAAACAGACTGGACTGGAGTACAACAATGCTTGGAATGGAGTCTCACATGTACTATAGAAAGTTACACTGGGCAGACTCATACACTAAGAGAAATGTAAGTAGGTTCTAGGGACAGGCATTCCCCACCCAGTGCACTTCCCATTGCCCCACCTTAGCAGTCCTAAAGATGTCTGTCACCGTAGTAGTCACTTTCATCAAACCTCAGCCTTATAAGCTCTGTGTCACTTGCGATAACTGTGTAGCACTATAGTACAAATAACTAGTTAAGTAGGAGTTGTAATTTCAGTCCTGGCAAAGGTAGAAGTGTGTGTGTGTGTGTGTGTGTGTGTGTGTGTGTGTGTGTGTGTGTGTGTGTGTGTGTGTGTGTGTGTGTGTGTTTGTACAAGTAAAAGCTTTTGGGTCCATTCAAATCCAGTACACTTCCCCATTCCCTACTTTATCAGTCCTGCAGATATCAGTCACCTTAGAAGTGCCTTTCTTCAGGCCTCAGCCCCATAAGCTCTGTGGCACATGTGATAAGTGCGTAATACTACAGTACAAATAGCTAGTTAGGTAGGAGTTCTAATCCCAGTTCTGGCAAATGTGTGTGTGTGCAGTTTAATGTATTTTGTGGCCTCTCTCACCCAGTACAGCACCCATTGCCATATTTTACAAGAGCTGGAGATGTTACCTTAAAAGTACCTTTGGACAGCCTTCACACTATAAGCTCCGTGGTGTGTGTGATAAATGTGTAACACTGCAGTAGCAATAAATAGATAGGTAGGGGTTCTAATCTCAGCCTGGGCAAGTGTGTGTGTGTGTTTGTGTGTGTGTGTGTGTGTGTGTGTGTGTGTGTGTGTGTGTGTGTGTGTATGAACCATACCAATGGGGGTGGGTTTTGTACCTTTTGCTGTTGCCCACCCAGTACATGTCCCAGTGTCCACATTACAAGGCCCACAGTTGCCATCCACTGTAGAGGGACCTGTAGACACTCTGCAGCCCTATAAGCATTGTGCCATGTGCAATAACTGTGTGACAGTATGGAATAGATAACAAGATAGGCTGCCCATCTAATCCTTGGGTATCACTCACCACTCAGGAATCATACACAAACACAGTCAGGTAGGCAGTCACACCTACATCAGTAGGTGGCCTGTAAACCGGCTCACAGATAGAACCCACAGTGTGAAAGCAGCGGACTCCATGTCAGACTGCTGAACAGTCATGAGTGGAGTCCCGCAGGTTGTGGACCTGGGTTCCCTCATTTTTGGGATCCACACCTCTGAGGACCAGTCCAATACAAAGACACCCTGGCTAACAATGTTTGCAGATGACTACAAGGTGGGTTCTATTATTACCCCCCCATGTGAGGTTGACATCCTTCACAAAGGCCTCTCTGAGACCTATGACTGTTGTCAGAACCCTGGACATAGGCTCAATGCCAGATGATATGCCGCCATCCCCTTTGGGTACAACATGGTTCCCATAAAGTAATACATTGATGGTAGTCCACTGAATACTGATGTTGGTATAATGGAACTGGGAACATAGGTTGACAGTGACCACCACAGTGTCACTGTCTTCCGAACATCCTTCCATGTGTCACTTCTCCTGGCTCAGGGTGTTGAATCTAGGAAGTAAAAGGACAGTTTTTCCTGTACACACCCCTCATTAGGCCAATCAATGTGTACTATGGCCCATTTGGCATGTACCCCACTGGACACCAGCAACAACAGGAGAGGCTGCAAATGTACCTTACAAAGAGGATTTTTGTACAACTGCAATGAATCTCTGTCAAATATTGGCTACTTAGATGTGATCTCTGCCTGACATACACAGTCATGTCTGACCCAACCTTGTCACAAATGTTACATCAGAGGACACCAATCTGTCCACACGACATGCCCCAGATACCTCAACCTCATCCCCACAATCAACAGGACATGCTGGAGGGACAGGTTCACAACCCAGAGACTGGCCATTCCATGGAATAGACGCCACATACATGACAAGACAAGCACATCACTGGCCATCTTCAGGAGGAATAAGGAGGAGTGGGTGGGGAATAGAATACCCACCCTGGGGATCACTCCAGTGCCTATACTCAGTAGACACACTGGGGAGTATCATCAGGTGGCATGATGCCAGTGTATTCCCATGGACAAGCTTTGTAAAGCCTCCATGGCCATTTGCACGTACACACCTATGACTCTTTGAACCCATGAATCTCAGTAATGTCAAGTGTGTGTGTGTGTGTGTGTGTGTGTGTGTGTGTGTGTGTGTGTGCATTAGTGTGTCTGAAAGTGTGAGTGTGTAAACATATGGGTGAAAGTAGTTGTTGGTCTGTCTCACCCTGTACAAGTACCATTGCTATACCTTACAAGTGCTGTAGATGTTATTCACTATATAGGTACCTTGGGACACTCCACAACCTATAAGCTCTGTGGTGTGTGCGTTAATTGCATAGCACTATAATATCAATAACCACATAGCTAGTGGTTCTAATATGAGCCTGGCAAATGTATGTGTGTGTGTGTGTGTGTGTGTGTGTGTGTGTGTGTGTGTGTGTGTGTGTGTGTGTGTGTGTGTGTGTATTATTGTGTGTAAGTTTGTATATGTGTAAGTTACAATATTTTGTGGACTCTATTACCCAGTACATACCCCATTGTCAAAATTTGCACAGCCTAGTGGTGTCCCTCACCTTAGAAGTATCTTTGGACAAGTGGCACCCCATAATCTCCGTGGTGCATTCGATAAATGTGTAACAATGTAGTAACAATAAATAGATAGGTAGAGGTTTTACTCCCAGTCCTAGCAAATGTGTGTGAGAGAGCAGTATCTTGTGTGTGTTTGTGTGTGAATGACATCAATTGAACAGGCATGGATTCATATTTTATGCCATGGTATACACAGTACACATTCCTAAGTCTACTGTATGAGGTCAGCTGTTCACATCAACCATAGTGGTATCTGTAGACACTCTTCAGCCCTATAAGCCCTTTGCAACAGTATGGAATAGTACGGTACGAATAACAAGATAGGTTGATCTGCTCATACAGACACCTGGAACACAAACAGAATAGAGCATGTGAGAACACATTTGCTTAGTGTTACTAACACCAATAATGCATCATGGCTGAAAATTTACACACACACTCTGATGTGTACCCATTACAAATGCCAGATGACAGCACCTTACATAGCATTAAATAGCTACACTGTACTAAAGTCACCTTGTGCATCAGACCCACATAAGCATGTCCCTGCATCAATGGTATGGATGGCATGGATGTGGCACAGGTATCATCAAATGCACAGGGTCTTGTGTGGGTTTGCCAGATGCCTGGGCTGGGCCACATGATTGACATCATGTGTGTGTTTGGGGGGTGTTCATTAAATGGGCAGTGCAGGGGTGGTGTGTGTGTGTGTGTGTGTGTGTGTGTGTGTGTGTGTGTGTGTGTGTGTGTGTGTGTGTGTGTGTGTGTGTGCATGTGTGCATGTCTAGGTGATATTTCTGATGGTGATGTGTGTGTGTTTGTATGCACACAGTCACGCCATGTGGGCGCCCTACACAGGGGTATTTTAGACAGCTGTGGGCTGTACATGTCAGGCTGTTCAGTTCATCATCTCTGGCCACACACACGGGAACTGGGCCTGCTGAGGGTATCACCGGCACCACTAGGGCCAAGTCCAGATGCAGTACTGCTCCCTGATGATGACTGCTGCCTGCTGGATCCACATCCATCTTGGGACCAGCAAGGATCATGTGCCCATGGCCTGCTGCATCATGGCATGGAGAGCACACACTCTTCAGTAGTGCTGGTGTTACTGCCAGCATGGGAATGTGATGGTGCATGTCCACTAGCTGATTGTGGTGCTGCCCTACAGCCTCATGGCTGCTGGCCAGTGTCCACCAAATGCTCAGGCATAGATATTCCATGGTCGAGGAGTGCCAAGGTCTCCCCCACCATCTGTCTATTACCCCAGTATGCTCACAGATGGATGGAGTGAGTTCATATTGCCACGGACACCAGGGACATGCTCATCCATGACCCTGCGTATATGTCTGGTATTACATTCAGTATGTGGCAGTGCTCCCATGACAGCCTGAAACACGCATCTGGTGACTGCTACCATGGCACTTGCAACAGGGGCATGATGGGCTGCAATCCTCCTCTGAGAACTCCTGCCAATCTGATTGTGTGGGACCTTACTAGCACTCTGGTTATGGCTAGTGCCTGCACCCTCACTTGCCATAGTCACCACAGTAGCCTGTTCCATGCTACCACCCGCCAACTGTCCATTATCTGTGGCCACTGGTGAAGGAGTATGTATGGCCATTTTGACTGTGTGTGGGATGGGTCTGACAATAGTGAGATGCCAACCAATGGCACAGTATCAGCTCCTGATATCCCCACCTGTGCCTCAATATGAGTATCATCATGGTCAGATTCTGCAGAGACACTAACATCAGTATCAGACCGGGAGGGACTGCAACCACCATGTCCACCTGTGAGGGAAAAACAACATATGTAAATCACCACTGGCACTATAAGATTTGCTGGTACACACACACACACACACACACACACACACACACACACACACACACACACACACACACACACACACACACACACAGTTGAGATGCCTCAAAGGCATTACACAGATCTCACATTAGCCGACTGGAGGCATTAATGACACACAGGCAATAACATAAACACTCTGGATGGACCCTCTGCATCATGCAAAGCAGCCCTTTCCAATTACCATTACTACTAATATACACCTCTGGGATACATGAGTGGTGTTAGTAGGTAATGACCCTTCGCATAGCAAACACTACACCCATGTAAATTATTGCTGTTCACCTGTATAGCACTGTGGCAACCCCTACAGAATATACCCCTCAAATGTACAGGGTTTTGCTGAATGTCTACATGTGTGGCTCATATGTTTGGTCTGATCCTCACAACTCCTGTGTTTATCTGATACATTATTGTGTTGGCCTGTGGATTGGTGCCACTAAGTAATGTCCTAATTGGAGGTGCAGGCTGCATAACCTGCAGTAAATGTATTTTAAAACAAAACCTCTAACTCGAACAACTTCCCAAGCTTACAGTGGCTATAGTAAGTGTACACACAACTGTTAACATGCCAGGTTTTCCTGATATATCACGAGACCTCAGAAATCAGGTCATAACATTGCCATCATTTCATATGACATATGACCTGTGCAATCCAAATGAAGAACATACACATCAGTTACAGGTAACATCTGGTAACTGACATAGGTACAATAGGCTGGTTACATGAGTGTGCATACCCTTAAAGTAATGCTCTGTTAAAGCAACCTCTGATTTAATCACAGCATGCAGTCCTCTTGGGAAGGTGTCTATAAGCATGGCATATCTTGACTTGCCAATGTTTGCACACACTCCCTTACAAAACACCTCCAACTTTGTCAGATTGCAAGGGCATCGCCTGTGCACTCCCCTCTTCGGGTCACCCTGTATATATCCTATTGGACGTATGTGTGGGCTCTGACTCAGCCAGTGCAGAACATTGCATGTGTTCTGGTAAAGCCATCCTTTTGCTGATATGGATGTATGGTTTGGGCCATTGTTGTGTGGAAAGGTGGAATTCCTCACCATCCACAGCTATGTGGCAGACACCAGAACGTTTTGGAGCCACAAGGGACCAGTATTTGGAACTGTTCATAATCCCCTCTAACGTGGCTACAGCCCCATTTCCAGCTTGTGTACAGCAACCCCAAAGCAGGACACTGCCATCCCCATGCTTCACCATGAGGGTATTGTTGTGGTGATGTGCAGTGGTGATATTGTACCAAGCACATCTGTCAGAATTGTGGCCAATGAGTGCAACTATGGTCCCATATTACCATAACACATTTTACCACTAGCTTCTTGGAGACCTGATGCATTGTTGTCAGACTTTCACCAGGCCTGGACATTGTTTTGTATGAGGAACTTCTGCCATCTTCCAACCCTACCCTTAGGCAGGACATATAGCGATCATGGAAGGTTGTTGTGACATGTAGTACACACCCAGTACTTGCTGGAGATTCCTGCTACGCCTTCACTGTTGCTGTAAGGCTCCTGGCAGCCTCCTTGGCCAGTTTTGGTCTTGTATTTTATAGACTTTGGTGGGATGTCCACCCCTTCACAATGTCACTGTAGCGCCATATTTTCAACACCTTTTGATGACTGTCTGCACTCTGTTCCATGGTATGTGCAATGCTGTGGAAAGGTTTGGGTACCCTTCTCCAGGCTGATACATCTCAAACATGTGATCCCTTAGCAGCTTCATTAGCTCTATGTGAACCATGGCAGTTACTGTAGCAGGCAACTGGGTATATGTTAGGATAATCCTGGTAGGACAACTGACCATTAGTTGCTGTTAATCAAAGAGTCTCTTTAACTGATGGTTGTTGTGTACCCAATAAGATGTACTGCTGTATTTATATTGAAAGCTGCCTCAACACAGTTCTAGCTTCATCCTGTGAACACATATGCATCTAGGTTGCTGTACTATTATTATGTGTCCTTATTGTTCCCCTAACAGATTTGTTTGCTTTACAATTGAATTGTACAGGTCATAGGTCACATGAAAGGTAATCAGTATTCTGAACTTGTCTATTGTGCTCTCATTTTTGTATATCACACATACCTGGCATTTTAACAGGTGTGTACACCATTTATATGCACTGTATACCTCTAAAATCTACAATATGACCCTAGTTTTGGGCCTTTGTCCCCCCCCCATTTTGTCGGTCTTTGTCCAGGTGTCCTGTATTGACAGGCTGTGAGGTATGCTACAGATATGTGACATCTCCTGTAAGTAGGCCCCTGTCATAACCACCGTGATGCAATGCAGTAAACAACACCACAGGTGAACATGCAGATATTGCCAAATGGCTGAGTGTAACAGTTGAGTACATGGTCCCATGCATTAACTTTAGCATGCCTGAGGTACTGGTGAGCCACAACAGGGAAACCCCATACTTAATGCAGACCAGAGGGACCTATGTAGTTGTGAGGGAAAGGTATTGTCAGCAGATTCACATTAGGCATTGCTACATGATGAATGCTTCGTTTCTGCACAGGTAAAGTACACATTATGATATTACACAATTTGCTGTCCTTCACTGTAGATGTGCACTTGTGTGCATTACTACACCCCACCCACTAATCCATATTGCACTGACATATGCATCTAGAGACTCTGTAGAAGACAGTTTAAATGCCACCTCATTACATTGATGTGCACTTTGGCCTTACCTTGATGGTCGTCCCCTGTTGCCTGGGTTCCACCTACCTACACAAGTGCTGTTTCCTGTGTTTGAGTTTGTGTGGGGGCCACTCCAAGGTTTGCATGGAGCTCTTCTGTCGCCATAAGTGGGGCCTGTGCGGCTGGCCCCCCACTGGTAGAAGTACAGTCCCTCGCTACAGCAGCAGCCCTTTGCTGGGCATGATGTATCACGTCAGCTGCTCTATGCCTGACCTGATTGTATGTGCGTACATAATGGCCCAACACGTTCACTCTGTGGACAATCTCATCTGACAGGGTAGTCCACTCCTGTAGATGTTGCCAGCTACAGCCAGAAAGGATGGCATAGTTTAAGATTACAACTTCTGTGATGGCTGCTGTCTCCGCATCGGTGTAAGGTGTTTGCCGCTGCATGGCACCTGGAGGACATATACAGAGAAACACATCACAGGACCTCAGACATTGCCCAGAGTTCTTTACAGAGCCAGCACATGCATATGGACTCTCATTAGCCACCACTTACAAACACATCATACTCCTGCACCTAACAGCACTGTATTAACATGCATTGTACTCCTGGTCCTGATGTGTCATGTTCTCCCCAATGTTGGCCAATACATTGCATAAACCACCATTCATCATCCACATTTGTGTAGACTGATGACAGTGGCCATGGTCCTTGCAGATGGGATGTCACTGGTGTTCAGGGTTTGCTTGCATACAGTGTGTGTAATGGAGCTGGAAGCATATGCCTGGGTTCATGTAGGATGCAAACAAGAATGTTGTCAGGCCCCAAGGGCCTTGATTTTGTTAATTTTGATTAGGTAGTCTGCACATGATCCATGAGGGTGAGGGGAGGGGTGTGCGGGCGGTGCATATCCACCTATACTGATGGTGATCCAGGGCGGTGATGTTTGCCCTAAAGGTTGGCTGTAACTATGGTGTGTGTGTGTGTGTGTGTGTGTATGTGCTGTGATTGACCACCATTACAGGGTGGGTTGGGTTCGTGCCTCTAAGACTGCAGACATATGTGAAGATGGCCTTGTGATTGCCCTTAGTCGATGTGTCCAATTTGTACTAACAGTTAGCCTTACAGTAATCACCTGTGACCTATTATGCTCATTTAGACAATGGTTGACATGCTGCCCAGTTGGTGCCTGCTCCTACTTTGCCCTGTACAACCAATATAGCATCACATTATGTGCTTTGTGCAATGCAGCTGTCCAGTATAGGGGTTTTCTCTACTTTGGTGGAGACAGGTTTTACAAGTATGGTTTTGCTGAGGCAATATAGCTATTTGGGTGGTCATATATCTGTTTGTAGTAGGCATGGACACAGGGTCAGAACACAGTTGGCCACATCTACAGTTTCAATGTGATGCTCATGCTTATTATATTACCCATGTCTGTGTCAAGGCAATGACACCACCAGTAGCTGGAGAGGTGTAATTATGTTGGATGCACAGAAACTAAGGTTACACACATGTATAACATGTACAGCTTATTCACCTGATGTTTTGCATCCCATGTCAGTTGTTGTGAGGCAGCCAGGTGCACCTACCCATACATACCTGTGCACAGGTAATACCTGCTATACATTTCTGTTCTCTGTCAGTATAGCACACTGTAATGGCAGTCTTGCTGCTCAGTCAGTCATGTCAACCTGTTAGGACAGGACATCTGTAGAACAATGCACATACATGCTGGGCTATGGAACGCAATTAGTGACACTTTCTTCATATTTGTGTAACACACATATGTCATTTGATGGTGCAGTAGCCTTTGCATTGGAGGATTTCTGATGCTCATATGGCAGGCAGAGAGGTGAAAGGCTAGGTGTGCGGTAGTGAGGATAGGAACTGTTAATGTTGTGAGTATGGCTGGTATTGGGACAGAGCTAGCTAATATGCTAGATAGAGGAAAGGTGGATATATAGTGTGTGCCAGAAAGCAGATGGAAGGGGTGTACAGTTGTGTGTATTAGAGTCAGGTACAAATACTGCTATCATAGTGTGTATGGGAGGGGAAATGGTGTAGGGGATAACCTAAGGGAACATTATGCCAAGAGTGTTTATGGCAGTGATAAGAGTGTTGGATAGAGTGATGTTTAGGAGGCTGTGAATTGATGGTGTAATGTTGACAGGTGTTATTGCATATGCTCTGCTAATTGCATGTGTGATGGATGAGACAGATGTACTCTGGTGTGGTTGGATGAAGTGGTGATGCCTGTACCCAAAGGTGAGTGATTGGTGATTGGAGCAGATTCCAATGGGCATATTGGTGAAGGGGACAGAGGTGATGCAGACGTGATGTGTAGGTATGGTGTTAAGCAAAGGAATGCAGGAGGTAAGATGATGGTGGAGTTTGCAACAGAGGCTGGACATGGGTGTGGTGAATACACAGTATTGCAAGACCAAAGGGCATAGGGTGATATACAAGAGTGGAGGAAGATGCACGCAGGTAGACTATCTCCTGTGCAGATGGGCCTGTTTGAAGGAGATTGGTAGGTGTAAAGTGGTGACAGGGTAAAGTGTAGTTAAGCAGCATGGATGGTTGGTCTGTGAGACGATGTTGGTGATCACAAAGAGGGGGAGGAGTGTGAAGGCGGCACCATGGATCAAATGGTGGATACTGAGAAAGGGTGATTGTGAGGTTGAGTTTAGGGAAGAGTTAAGACAGGCAGTGGGTAGCAGTGAAGAGTTAGCAAATGCCTGGGTAACTACCTCTGAGCTAGTAAGGGAGATGAGTAAAATGGGGCTTGGTGTGACATCTGCACAGAGGAGGGAGGACATAGAGACCTGGTGGTGGCATGAGGAAGTACAGGGGAGTATACTGAGAAAGAGGTTGGCCAAGGAGAAGTGGGATTGTCAGACAGGTGCAGAAAGTAGACAGGTGTATAGGAAGATGGGGTGCATGGCAAAGAGAGTGGTGGCAAAGGCTGAGGATGGGATATCTGAAGGGTTGTATATAAGGTTGGACACCAAGGATGGAAAATTGGACCTGTACCAATTGGGTTGACAGAGGCATGTAGCTAGTAAGGATGTGCAGCAGATAAGGCTGAGAAAGGATAATGGTGGAACTGCACTCACTAGCAAGGAGAGTGTGTCGAGCAGGTGGAACCAGTACTTTGATGGGCTGCCAAATGAAGAGAATGAAAGAGAGAAGGTTGGATGATGTGGGTATGGTGAACCAGGATGTGCAACAGATTATCAGAGGGAAGTAAGGATAGCTATGAAGCAGTTTAAGAATGGAAAGGCTATTGGCCCAGATGACAAACCTGTGGAAGCATGGATGTGTTTAGGACAAATGTCAGTAGTCTTTTTAACTGTATTGTTTACTGTAATCTAGGACAGTGAGAGGATACATGAGGAGTGGATGAAATGTGTTTGGATACTGATTATGAGAATAAGGGTGGTGTGCAGAGCTGTAGTATCTACACAGGGATAACATTGATCAGTCACAGTATGAGCTAATGGTAAAGGGCAGTGGAAGCTGAGCTAAGAAGTGAGGTGAGGATTACTGATCAGCAGCATGGTTTCATGCCAGGACAGAGCAGTACAGATGCAATGTTTGCTCTGAAAGTGTTGATGGGGATATACAGAGAAGGTCAGACGTAGCTCTGTTGTGTCTTGGTGGGCTTACAGACAGCATATGACAGGATGCCTAGAGATGAGTTGTGGTATTGTATGAAGTGGTCAGGAGTGGTGGAGGAATCTGTAAGAATGCTACAGGATATGTACAAGGCTAGTGTGACAGCAGTGAGTTCTGTATTGGGAGTGACAGGTGTGTTTAAGGTGGAGGTGGGTGTACATTAGGGATCAACTATGAGCCCTTTCTCATTTGCAGTGATGATAGACAGGTTGACAGATGTGATCAGACTGGAGTCCCCCTAGACTGTGCTGTTTGCAGATGACATTGTGGTTTGTAGTGAGAGTAGGGTACAGGTTGAGGAGACCCTGGAGAGGTGGAGGTATGGTCTAGAGGGGGAGGAATGATGGTCAGCAGGACTAAGATGGAATGTATGTGTGTGAATGGGAGGGAGGACTGAGGAATGGTGAGGATGCAGGGAGTACAGTTTGCTAAGGTAGATAGGTGTAAATACTTGGGAACAACAGTTCAGAGTAATGGCGAGTGTGGGGGAGAGATGACGACATGAGTAGAGGCAGCATGCGGGTGGTGGGGAATAATGTCATGAATGATCTGTGACAGGCAAGTACCATTAAAATTGATAAGGAAGGTTTACAAGAGGGTAAAGAGACCAGCTATGTTATATGGGTTGGAGACACTGGCATTGATAAAAGAGGCACAAGTCAGAGTTGAACGTAGCAGAGTTACTGATGGTATGATTTGCACTGGGTGTGGCCCAGCAGTGTCACAGTCAATATTGTGCAACACACACTCCAGTAGTGGTCATATGAGAGCCATCCTTTCCTGGGGTGACTCAGGGCCCTGAGCTGTGTTCTATGTCACTGCATACAGACACAGTTTCTATGGCCATAGGTTCTACTCAGCAATATATCAGTACAGCATGTGTTGTTGAGACATAATATTGTTTGAACTTCCTATTTTCCACATTTACATGCCCTCTACTACATTCAATTACAGGCTTGATTGACATAGCTGTGTTTATTTGTTTTCAGTTTAGTTGGTATACTCCATCAGTCTCAGTGTGTGTGTGTGTGTGTGTGTGTGTGTGTGTGTGTGTGTGTGTGTGTGTGTGTGTGTGTGTGTTTGTGTGTGTGTTTGTGTCTCTCCCCCCACCCCCCTCTCTCTCTCTCTCAGACAGATGTAGGATATGCATCTGTTTTGTATAGGTAGTACCTTGCCTTTAGTAGGTAATTCTCACGAACAACTGATGGCCTGTGCACCACTTGGAGTCCCCCACTTGCGAATTGCATGTGGAACAGCTGTGGTATCATTCCCATACCCAGTAGCATGGAAACACACTCCTATAACTGAGTACTTCACGTGGGCATTGCCCCTTTTCTTTGCCTGAGAGGAGTGCTTCATGGAGGTGTGTGTGACAAACAGCATCACAGAGTGTAGTTGGGAATACCTCTTACAACAAACACTGGTGAGACAGCCCAACAAACTGGGAGAGAATGTTCCAGACATAGGGACAGAATGTAAGTATTGCTATTATACAGTTGAACTATTGCTAGTTTGACAGGGTTTGTGTGGATATGGCTGCTCTGCATGAATTTAAGTCTGATAGTGTTATATGGTTGACATAACTTCCAAATGGAGGGCTATCCATAGACGGGCTTGAGTTTGGACTCTTATATTTGGTGTGGTACTCACACATTTTTTGGCCTTGGAAATTCAGCACCATACTCTGAGGATTGTAGTCAGTAAATGGTAACATTTATGTGTGCTTCTGACTTCATAACCCTGTTACACCAGCAACCTTCTCAATTTATGACAGCAGTATGTCAATAATGACCCTTTGTTTGGGCCTCTGCCCCCAAACATGTCAGGCTTTGTCCAGATGCCATGCTGTAAGAGGTGTATAGGTGTAGTATAACATTATATAGTGACTTCATTCCAGATATCATCCCAGTGGTGTATCAGACTGCCAGACATGTTAGGTGTAGACGGCCTTATATATGAGGGCAAAGCCTGGATGTTTTGCAGGACTCTATACAGTTAAGAGGACTGTGTATTTCTGGCAATTGTTGACAGACTGTCAGGATTGTCTAGCATTGTATTGTGAATGTGTTATTTGGCCTGTGTAGGGGGGTGTAGATGTAAGTGATGAGTGTCCATTTCTATCTGACTTTGCATGCTGCTCCAGCTTCTGGTGCTTTATCAGCTGTATATGTTTGTAGGTGCAAACTGAGACATGTCACCACAGTCAGACGTCAGACTACACTGTGAATTGGGCCAGTATATATAAGGGTAGTGTGTGAGTCGCAAACATGCTGATGATTTTGTTCTCACAGTCCATATACTCTACTGTTCCTGTGGTTTACCACCATGTTACTTTGAATGTGGTGAGATTGTTTTTGGGTATGCACTTTCATGCTGGTGTCTGTTGGTCAGTGCTGTTACATCCCTGTAGTGCCTGATATATTTGTAATTACATGTGCATTCCCCGCATAGCAAAATTGGGTTTCTGTTGTGTCAGTCTGCCTGTAGTTTAGACAGTATGTTGTGACATGCCTAGCAGCTAAGTGTAGTTTCCTTACTGTGATGTTATGTCCCGATATTTATCAGATGTACTGTTGCCTGGCCCCCATACGTGTTGTGTATGTCTGACAGTGGGATGATGTGAAGATGTATGCCAGTGAGTAGTAGAGAGTAATTTGGTTTTGGACTTGGGCTATTACAGTCAATATATGGTACAACAGACATTAGGGTGTTACTGCATCAACTGTGTCATCGTATCTACTCCAGTATTTGGGATGTGTTCCCTATTGCATGGCTTTACGCCCCCCGGTCAGGCTTGGTCCAGATTTGTTGTACTAAGGGGTTCTGAGCATACCTCTTGACTGGCCAGATTGTTTCAGACTGTCCGGGATTATTGCTCACATGTATGTTCTGTTCCACAGAATCATTATTTTTATTTCTGTGGTAGATCACTGTGATGATGTGCAGATTTCTGCCTGTAAATGACATACATTTCAGTTTCAGAACTCACATCCTTCTGGACTTGTATGCTGACATGAACCCTGTTACTGTAGGAACATTCTACATTTATAACTGCAGTATGTACATTAAGTTCCTGTTCTTGGACAATTATCCCCCCATTTTGACAGAATTATTGCAGTGTAGAGGTATAGTGCTGGGTATGACTCCACTATAGCTTATGGGTGTATATATATATATATATATATATATATATATATATATATATATTATATATATATATATATATATATATATATATATATATTATATATATATTTTTTTTTTCTTTAGATATATCTATACTGATGTATGTATATATATATATATATATATATATATATATATATATTTTTTTTTGTTATATAACAATATATACATATATATTCTTTACATTTTGTTTTATATGTATAGTTCCATATATCTGATGTACATACTTTTTGATATTTATCTATCACCATACACATCTATACATGTATATTTATATATACTAAATATGACTGACTTCACAGTGTTTGTTTCCTACTATCTTATACCTGTACTGAATGATATATTTGTAAAAACAGCATTCATTATTATATCTCAGATGGTGTAGTGGTAAATTGCTCTGAGTATGGTGTACAGGATCCTGGGCCCAAACCTTGGCAGAGCTGATTATTTTGTTGCTGGGCAGAACAGCAGCTGATGGAGACATGGTGATTAAGGCAGTTTTAAGCAGTTGTGAGTGGGCTTGCGCAAGTTTGTGTGATGGTAAGGGATGCCAACACACGGCTAAACGGGAAACTGCTTAAGCTGCATAGGCATCACTTAGCAACCCGCAAACTCTCTTACTGCCACTTACTGCCACTTACTGCATCTTACTCATGCTTACACCCTGTGCTAATTTCTTTAAAAGAAAAGGAAAAAGGGGTAGTAGGAAGGTGGCGAAAAAAGGGGCATGCAGAGGGAAAAACAATGTGACAGATAGCTAGGGATATATGGAAGGTCCATAGCTGCCCATTTTTGATACAGTAACAGCTATGCATTTGTACAGAATTTGGAGGTGAATGTGGACACTCCAACCCCTGAGAGAGGGGTGAGGACAACATTAATGTGTTGTTAAACTAATTATACCAGATTACATGTGTCCAGTGGACATATGTGTGAAATGGAAAGCTATGTATGGTACGGCATTTTTTTGTGGGAACAGATTGCCTTTTTTTTTTAATAAGGTGAGAGTGGCATGTTGGGGAAGGATAGTAGGTATATTTGGGGAGGTAGGTTGGGTAGGAAGACAGACAAGACAGCAGACAGGAGTGGTATATGACAAATGTGAGGGGTAAACACCTTGGATGGGGTGGGTGATTGAGAATAAAACTCCCATGAGCCCCCAAATGGATACAGTGTGACTGAGGTCCCCACCCATGGGCAGCCACCACTGCACCTTCTCGGTCCCAAAGGTGGCTGTGCTGCAGCTGAGCAGGAGGGGTAGGCTGATCTTCAAGATGCACCATGCAATACTCAAGCTGACATATCAGATCTCCAAACTCCTTTTGAAGCTCACTACACATCAGTCCTCAGAAGTGACGATGGGTGACAGTGTCCTGTCTGTGCCCACTCCCGGGGGGGGGTGGGCCCTATCTCCTGAGGTGGTTTCAACTGAAGGTGGTGCAGGACCAGTGGACGAGGAGGTCCCTGGTTGGGTCCCAGATGTACTGGGGCCTGGTGCCATGGCCAGTTGTGGCGGGACAAGTGGATCTGCTGGGATCAGCCTTCCCAGATGTGCTATGGTGTTGCAGTTTTATAATATATGTTGGTTAGTCATGAAAAAACACATTCCAGGATTAGTTATAACAGTATGTATAGGTATTCCCATTAACCCCAAAAACAGCAGATTTGGAACAGTTGCATAGCAAACAGAACACATACATATATGTAACCACAGTGGGCATTATAATAGCATGCAGGTTACATTGGTTGCAACAGGCCACCATTGATAGTATTTGAACCGGGAACATTAATAGTCAAACGTTTAAATATTTGTAGAACAATAGGACACATGTCCCAACAGTAGGTTTGGTGAAAAACATACCCATTGATTTATGTGTTTAGATTACTGGTGCAGATAAGGTGGGGGAGAGAGAGATATATCAATTAATGACTGTATAGGCTTCAGTTGTTCACAAATTTAATGATCATTGCTCTATTACTCTCCAGGTATTACCTCACTTTACAACAACCTATGGGCTTGGGTTGTGCAGTGGTATGTTTGTGTACAGTGTATAAGTACAGCCTTCTTACAGCTAAGATATACCTTTTCTTACCTGGCAGACCTGTGGAAGAAATTTCTGTTAACACTACCTGACTGTTTCTACCCATATTCACATAGTCAGGGTTACATATGTGCACTCATACTGTGTGTGTGTGTGTGTATGTGTGTGTGTGTGTGTGTGTGTGTGTGTGTGTGTGTGTGTGTGTGTGTGTGTGTGTGTGTGTGTGTGTGTGTGTGTGTGTGTGTGTGTGAGAGTGCGTGTGTGCGTGTGTGTGTGTGTGGGTGCGCGTGTGTGCTACTGCCATACTCTGCCTTGATTTCTATTGGTCACCCTGGGTGTGGCTGGCAGTGACCACTAGCTGTGACAGCGTGACACTTGAGGAACGTTTCTTGGATGAGACTACTTGGTGTATGTACTTATCTTGCTGTCATTTGTAGCCCTGGGGTTGGACCATGGGTGCTGTACACAGTGTATAAGTACAGCCTTCTTACAGCTAAGATACACCTTTTCTTACCTGGCAGACCTGTGGAGTAAATTTCTGTTAGCACTACCTGACTGTTTCTACACATATTCCTGGGTGAAAATATGCATACATCTTACTACCACTCCTGGGATTTGAACCGTGCTTTTTTGTACAAAAGATAGAACAAAGTTGGTGTTTCATCAGAATGAGCTATTGAGAACCTGCTGTTTCTTGTTTGACTGTTTTCTGCCTAATACTCTCGTTTGTATAATCTGACCTTGTAATTCTGACAGTCATGCATGGCAAATTGTTCTTATACTGTGTATTTATAATTTGACATAGCACAGTCTGGAAAACACTGGTTAACACAACATTCCTATTCAAGTATCACATCTTGGTGCATGGAACATTTCGTATAGTTAATCTCCTGTTTTACAACTCCACAATCTTTGCTAGATGAGCCTTGATTATTTAATGCTTTCAGAGCTATAGTTGCTGTGCAGAAACTGTACACATTTTGATTCATACCACCACATACCAAAGTAAACACAACCAGTCCGGGGTTTTTACTTTTATTGACAGGTACTGACACTTTTGTTGATATATACCCTGTACACCACTATTACTCTGCTAATGTCTCATTTATTCAGTACAAACCATATCCATTTTTAAATACTGATCAGTGACATTCTACTCCTTTCTATTTATTTACCCTGAATACTACACGCTAGATTTGTACTCACCAGCCTTCTGCTACAGCCTTAGCAGCCTTCTGGCATGGGCATCTATGTTTGTGGCCCTCTCATCTGCAGCTGTACAGGAGATAGAGAACATTTATGCATACCTATCCATCCCATACACAGTCTGGTCATTGGAAAACACATTGATATTGATACTTGCACACAGCTGGGCCATTCCACGCCCATACATCTTAGACCCACTGGTCCAAGAACTCCCTCTTCCTATGCTTCAAGTCAGCAAAGTAGTGCCGGACTTGCTCATCAGTCCAAGGGGTCCCAGGCCTCCGCTTTGTATTGGGAGTCCTGGTACTGGTCCTGCAGCAGTCTCCCTTCATGATTTTTACTAGGAGTCCAACTATGACCCTGGACTCCTGAATTCCCTAGCACTTGCACCTGAAAGCACACACCTTCACCAACACCAGCCATAGTGCCTGCATTTATGAGCTACAACTGATTATGGGCTGTATTCTTGCCTGCAAGGATTAAATAGGGCTGATTTCCCCCACTTTGCTGTGATTGGACAGTTTTGAATATACTGAGCTAAGCTAAGCATTCGGCAAACCCACTTAGGTTAGATACGCATTACTTAGACATGGCAAGTGCTGCTTACCAGTGCACAAATCCACTTAGCTACAGTAATTATCGCTAAGCATACTAATTTAAGCAATGCTTACTCGGGCTAAGCATAGCTGAGCACAATTTAGTCTTGTTCAGCTTTCATTTTTTGGACTATCCGGATTGTGGGGTTGATTCCTTATTAATGACATCTTATGATATGAATGTTTCCTTTCCATAACATCTCCCTATGTGCTTTCATTACATTATATTCTTTTGTGGCTATACTGTATGTGACACTTGTATTTATAAGGGGGCTTCACATCTGTACTACACTGACACCTCACATTTGGAACTGCTACACTACCCTGGTTAACAAATGTATATTATTCACTACCTATTTATAAAAATATACTTTTAGTGCTGTTTTCACATATAAAAATAAATGGACTAGATTGGGACACAGTGTAAACCACCAACGACCAGCAAAAATGATAGTGAACACACAGTGATGAAGAACTCATTATTTATTTATAATTTTTCCAAATCCAGACCAGTTTAGGCTATTCAGCCTTTATCAATGAATACAATAAAGTTTTTTGAATGAAATGTAGCAGCCTACATTTATACTAGTCCCTAATTACCTGGAAGCAGTGGTACAGCATCACCTAGTGAATGGAGTATCAAATTGCATATTCCTTCTCAGTTAAAGCATATGCCCAGTGACATAAAATGCCAGAAATGTAGATATTAAGTCATATTTTCAAAGATAAAAATCCAAGCTTTGGAAGTAAGCCATCATATAAACATACACATTACATGGTAATAAACCAATACCGTAGTCTATCTGATAAGTGCATATTTTGGTATTCAAAAGCAGAAAATATGTACCACTAGTATATATATATTTAAGTGTGATGACCACATGTTGAAAAGAACTTAAAAAATAACGATGAAAGTAATGATCATATATTACAAAATAAGGTCAAAAGAATTTTATGGCCTCATTGTCAGCTATACTATTGATTATAATGATAAGAAATAATCTTCTAGTAAATAGTACAAATTCATCATTATAATAGAACAATACTCATGTTTCAAGCCATCATACCAGATAAGAATACAAAACCATACATATACATGTTCGTATCCTAAACAATTTTTTGCCATGCTTTGTTGAGTATAATGTGAATGTTGGTAGGCCTAACCACCATTGATTTGTTAGTGCTAATTCTTGATCTATATGAGTATTTGGTATTGTGACCAAAATTATGAAACCCTCCAGTATTATATAAATCTCACAGATGGTCATTCAGACCTGGGGGGAATAGACATCCAAGGTTGGTGATCCAATATTGTTCCTTATGGTTTAAAATGGTGTGCCAACCCTGTTGGTTGTTCCTATCTCCCTGAATTTTGTCAATGATCATGAACATAAACTGGGCATTGGGATGGTGTATCGTATGTCTGTATAAAGCATTTTTTTCTTTTTTGTTCCTTATGTCACTACAATGTTCTGTCATCCTTATTCTAAGAGATCTCGAGGTTTGACCAACATAAAAAGCTTTACATTGGCAGGTATCTAAGTAAATAATCCATGTACTGCTACAATTACCAAACACCCTTGTTTTAAATACATGATTGGTGTTGGCACTGGTGAATTCTTTTAGTGTACTGACTTGTAGACAGGAGCAGCAGTGACCACATGGAAAAGTACTAATTAATTTATCTCCACTGATAGTGGTCTGATGATATATCGCACCCCCCCTTCTCTATTTTTGTAATGTGAAAATAGCCCTCCCAAATTCTTGCCTCGTCTGTATGACATCTGACACTGAGGGCCTAATACTGACCTTAAACTGTCATTAGCCAAAAGAATTTTCCAGTTGCAATTAAGTATGTCCCTGACAGTAGGTTGGTTCCTGCCATATGTGGTAACAAATCTCAAGATAGAATCCTGATGAGCATGCCCTGATTTTTTGTATTGTAACAATGTTCTCCTATCCATGGTTTTGCTCCATGAGCTAGCTTGATATATGTCTATGTCTCTATATCCTCTGTCCTGAAATCTGTGGTATAAATCTAGTCTGGCATGTTCAAATTCCTCATGAGATGAACAGATGCATCTAATACGCATAAATTGAGACTTAGGGATGTTGCGGATGGTGTGGTTCGGGTGCATACTGGAGGCATGTAACAAAGTATTGTATTGAGGGTATTTTCTGAATGTTTTGGTACTTAGAGTGTCATCTTTGTTACGGTAAACAGTAACATCCAAAAAGTCTATAGTACTCATGTTACTTGTGACTGTGAACTCAATACCCCATATGTTACCATTCAAATAATCCATGAATTTCTTTAAATATATTTCATCCGTCTTCCACACCATCCAGCAATCATCCAAATATCATCGCCAGATATCGATTTCCACCATGTAAATATTGTGTGATTTGTCATATATAATACATTCTTCAAAGTAGGCCATGAATAAATCTGCATAAATGGGTGCAAAGGAAGCTCCCATTGCTGTCCCTTGTAACGGCCAAAAGCATTCTCCATGGAAATAAAAGACATTTTTGTTTAATACATGTTCCGCCATGCAGACAAGTAAGGTGTTAAAGCCCGGAGGATATAAGTTTGTTCTCTCAAGTCAGTATTGCAGGGATTGTAGTCCTGCCCAATGTGGAATGCTCATGTATAAAGATTTAACATCCAACGTGCACATTAACCAGTCTGGTTCTAGCTGTGTATCCTGCAAAATTTGTAAAAAGTGTGTGGTGTCCTGTAGTTGGGCCCTAATTGATGTTAGAAGGGGTTTGAGATACTGTGTGAAAAATGCTGATTGTGGTTCAGTCAAGGACCCTATCCCTGATACAATGGGTCTACCTCGGGGTTTTGAAATGGACTTATGTATTTTTGGAAGAAGATACAAGATTTGTTTCTGTGGGTCCTTTACAGTGAGATGTTTAACAGTATTTTTGGTTATGATACCCTCATCCTCTGCTAGTTTAAGAAAATAGTCTATTTCTTTTTTAAACACCCCAGTCGGGTCAATGTACATTTGCATATAACATTTAGTATCTGCTAACTGTCTTTTCCCCTCATCGAGGTATTCCCCAATGTTCATAACCACCACAGCACCTCCCTTGTCTGCAGGCAGAATGGCAATGTCGCGATTATGCTTTAGTTCCTCCAAGGCTACCTTTTCCATGGGTGCCATATTCTGGCCCAGAATGTATGATTCATTATGATGAAAATGTAAATCCCTGAGTACAGATTGTTGGAAAATAGAGACATGTTTGCTCATGGGCGGTTGAAAGTCTGATTTCAAAAATTTGAAATCAAGTGATCTTTGAGAGGTGTTATCTGAAAAGAATAATTTCAAATTCAGGTTACGACAGAAAGACAAAACATCCTTAACAATGCTATGTTCATCAATAAAAAAACTGGGAATAAAACCAAGTCCTTTATTGAGTAGTTTGGTTTGTACATCTGTCAGTTGAACATTAGAAAGGTTCAAAACATTATGAAACTCAAAGTCCGTCAATTCAACATTGTTTGTATCAGCCCTTCCATGGAATTGGATCTTATTCCTATATTTGTGCTTGCGACCCCCTCGTCACTTGTTTGTATGTCTAAAGGGGACTGAACATTAGTTTTTTTGCTTCTAGGTGATTCTCGATAGTTATTACAGTCATTGTCTGTGCAAGATGAGTCTTTCCCTGAAGTGCTAGCTAAAGTCTTATCAGAGGATTTCAGAATAGACCTAGCCCTTTTCTTGGGTTTATTTCCTGGTGTTCTTTGACCAAAATCATAGAATCTCACAGTTTTTGATGTATCAAAAGGACGGCCTCTTTGGTAATCAGTGCAGTCCCTATTGAACTTACGTATTTTCCTATCTTTAGTTAGTTGGTCAAAATTAGCCAAATCTTTGGATAATTTACTAACCAAAGTGGCATATGTTGGTTGTGATTCATATTTCTTACATTCTTCACATGAAGTTTTTACTTCCATTAAACAAATGTCCACCATTCTCTCATAATAGGATGCAAGGATCTTTACAAAAGTCATTGATGATTGTTGAAGAGCTTGGTTCCATTCTTTGGTCAGCCTGTCCTCCGACCTACTGACCAAACGCTATAACTTAACTCTAAGTCCTCTTGGTGTGATATCCTTGTTAATATATGCCTTAAAAAGTCTGAGATGCCATATATTGGCACGTAAGTTTTTAAGATCCTTGTTGAATTTGTTGAAGGCCATTTCACAGCCATTGTTAATATTAATATTTGAGCCACTCGGATTACTGCTTGACATGTTATTCATACCAAACATTCCAATATCATGTCGATCAGCACATAATCCTGTTAGTAGTTGCTCCAAATCCATTTTTACAATATATTTGTGTATTTTGACCAACTAGAAACCAAATCTGTTTCAATCAATATGTCCAAATTAGTAATAGTTCTACAGGGACTGCACTGAGAACCAAGGTGTCAATAGATATATAAATATTTACCAAAAGTTACCCTATAGTATATTTGGTCAAAGAACACATTAGAAAAAAAACATATTCATAAATCTTGAACATCCACACTTATCTATATATGTGTCCATCAGTATGTCTGCATTATGCTTGACACATATATGTATATGAAAACAATATTCAAAATGCAATGCTGAATAGGCTTGTTTTTCTTTGTGAAATAATATACAAAGATGTAGTTTTATTCATCACATGATATATAGCATTTGAACTTTTGAAACCCCTAAGCACATGTTGCCTTTGCCAAAGATTTCAACACTAACTTGCCCTGGTAGTACATGCAGCAAACTAATCCAAATGCTAACTGACAATATAATTTTCAAGCGATGGCTTTTCACACATTAAAATGATTGTAACACTTATAGTTGTTCATACACAAGAATAAAGTAAAGGTGGTATGCCCTACTACACTTCCATTTAGCTGTTATGAATATGATTCACTTTTCATTGACCTAAGTATACTGTGCTACTGTAGATCAATTCCTGTTGTTACATATCCCAGACCAACTATGACATCAATAATTTGTCAAAATACATGCATACTAAGTAACTATAGTAAATGGGACACTTCAATTATGGTGTCAAATTCTTGCATTCTGTAAAAAAGAATGTATCCCACTTTATAAGACAAACCTATCTCAACATATAGCTGATATTATTATAATATTACAATTGCATGTATACCAGGTCATAAAGAATGTAGCATTTAGAGTCAACCATTCACTAATACATTTCGAGATCAAATAAATCTCAATAGTTAAAGTCAATATGATGTTTTCACCAGTTCTAATCCATCAACGATAATCCAAATGCCTTCCATTAATTTCCGATTTATCAGCCTGTAATCCATCAGTACTGCCAACCTCTAACAGCACAAATGCAAAAAGATAGCGAAATGTAAAAAAATAGTTAATATAAAGTGAAACTGAAAATTTAGATTTGTGTCCTGCCAATAGTCACAGTACCTGGGTTATTCCTGATGTAATGTGTATGTTTATATGATGGCTTACTTCCAAAGCTTGGATTTTTATCTTTGAAAATATGACTTAATATCTACATTTCTGGCATTTTATGTCACTGGGCATATGCTTTAACTGAGAAGGAATATGCAATTTGATACTCCATTCACTAGGTGGTGCTGTACCACTGCTTCCAGGTAATTAGGGACTAGTATAAATGCAGGCTGCTACATTTAATTCAAAAAACTTTATTGTATTCATTGATAAAGGCTGAATAGCCGAAACCGGTCTGGATTTGGAGAAATTATAAATAAATAATTATTTCTTCATCACTGTGTGTTCACTATCGTTTTTGCTGGTCGTTGGTGGTTTACATTGTTGGTTTGACCCTGCACGCCTTCCTTGCGGAGCGTATGGTTTTTGCCTACATTGGGACACAGACCATTATATGCTAACTGAACACTCTAACCACTCTGCTATTTCATTTTGACTGTTTTGGCTGTAACTTTCTATTTAGCTCCTTCGGATGTTTCAGCTATGCTATACACATCTGTGTGACATGCACACCTGCTCAGCTACACTTAAACTTTATTGGGGATGGGAAAAATAAAATAAATGTGTTTTATTTTTTTTATACTGCAGGGTATGCACATTGCTTTCTGCAACTTAAGGCAGGACATCTGGACAACTACATCATACATGGGGGAATTGCTTTAAGTGGCGACCCCTAATGGGAGCAGCTGAAAGAAGAAGAAGAAGAAGAAGTTCCTTTCAGGAACATGTTACTTATTTGGTATGACAGCATGTACACTGGCATACCATTCTGGACATTATCTGTGCTGGACCATTATGGGGGTTTTTCCTTTTGTGTGATTTTTAATGTATTTTGTCTGCAGACACTATGTTATGATAACAGTGTCCGTGGACACTGTTAGTTGCTTTGGGATAGCCATACGGAAATTCTAAAGTGCAGGGGGTGTGTGTACTGTGCGAGAAATGCTCAGACACACCCCCTGCACTGATACATGGATCATGTCCGTGTGGAGAATACAACAGCGTGCCTTCATTAATATGCAAGGTGCGCTGCAGTTCTACACGGGCATGATCCACTCTGTGCAGGAATAGCACTATTCCTGCATGGAGCATACTGAGTCCAGGGGAGTGTCTTTACTGCAAAGTGATCACTGTAAAGTAATCGATCAGTGTAGGGTGTACCTTATACATTTTTAAGCACTCTTTTATCCATGAATGTAGTATACTCTCATATGCAAGTCTATCCATACCATACTTAGATTATTCCCCTTTTTACAGCTCTCCACTATGACTTTATTTAACAACAAATGATCCCTTTTTTCCATACTACTTTCTTTTGTTACCATTTTGTTCTGTTGTCATGACTGAGTTTTCTTTTGAACGACTATAAACTCTGTTGGTATAAATTCCAGTGTACAGTTTATATGTCATCGGAAGGCAAGTTATTGGTCTATAGTCTTTAGGATTGCTTGCACGTTCACTCTTAATTAGGAGTATTGCTTTTCTTATTGTTAACTAGACTGGTGTCTGGTTAGGGTGTGCAAATAAATACTTTTTACTGATGGCTAAATCTTCATGTAAAGATGTTAATACTCTTAGCCAGAAGTTAGGTACTGCATCTTAGCTTGCTGTTTTCCAATTAGGAGCTTTTGTTAACTTTGTTTCAATCTGTCTGGCCATTACTTCATCCAATTACATATCCTGTACATTTGAACTTCTTATTCTTTCTTTTACTTCCTCTATCCATTTAGTATCTTTGTTAGGTTCCACAGGATCTTCATACAGATTTCTCCAAAATGTATCTATTTCTTCTTTTTTTTTTGGTGGTGTTTCAATTCCTTCTGCCTTCTCCGATTCTATACAAAAATTTTTAGGGTTATCAGTAAATTGCTCATTTTATACTTTTCTATTATATTTATCTGGATATCTTCCACATTTTTCTGTCTGTGCTGATATTTTTAGTTTATTATTTGATACTGCACATTGCTTTTATCACATCTATCTTCCTTTGTATTTTTGTTGATCTGTTCCCTCTTGTACATTCTTCTAACAGTGACACTTCTTGTCTTAACTGCTTTATAGATTTCTCTGTTCAATAATTCCATAACAGCATTTGATTTCTATCCTTCCTTTCCCTTACTACCCTGTGTTTTTATGGACTTTATCTGTTATTAATTTACATGCACAGTAATATGGGTCTACATCAGTTTGTTGAAGTCTAATTACAGCGAACGACTGATCATTGAACCAAAATCAGCAAATTGTCATTTATTGAATGTTCACATACAGAAATTTGCCCTTTTCCCCACTGTAGTGCAATCTCAGAGTAATATATGTAAGTTTTGGCGGGGGCAGGCTGCACCCCCCCCACCCACACACTTTTTTGGGTTTGGTGTGCTGTGGTGTGTGTGTGTGTGTGTGTGTGTGTATGTGTGTGTGTGTGTGTGTGTGTGTGTGTGTGTGTGTGTGTGTGTGTGTCAGTTGGTCTACTGGCCAGGTCATTTCCTTCCCTGTGAAAAACATTTGCTGATGTGAATGTTTGATGAATGGCCATTTGATTAGTTCAGTTCATTGAACAGCCGTTTGCTGTAATTAGAATTAGACAAACTAATATAGAACCCAGTAATATATCCTATTTACTTCTGTTATATCACATGAATCTCTATGGACAGTCCTAATTGCTATGTTCATCTGTTTTATCAAACTTCTAACTTTTTGGGTTTTACTGACTTTCTGTAGTCTATTTCTTTAATTGATTTTAATAGAAATCCATTTCTATTAAATCAGCAACTCTTCTTTTAGATCATTTTCTTCGAAACTAAGGGTACATTCTTTATTCTCCATTTCTTGGTGGCATTCTATAGAAAGTTCTAGAGCATCTTCCTGAGCCACATTCTCTTCAGTTTTGTCCTGTGTCATCCATTGCTCTTTCATATATATGGGAACTCACTGGCCTATCATGCTACAACATTGACTGTGTCAGAGTTGCCACATTTTTCTGTTCTTTCCCTTCCTGTGCAACACCAACTAAACATTTTTACTAGTTTCCTATGGAAGGCTCCAAAGTATCTTCATATGGCAACTAATCAGATGTTTCCTGCTCCACCAGTTTCCCCTTAATTTGGGGATGCATTTCTCTGTCTGTGATGTTATCTGAGTTAGATTTTCTATACTAAATCCTTCACGTCTCAGGTAATCCATAACTCAGTTTCTATTTCTTTAACTTCTCCATTACTAATCTTCTTTTCTACTTTATCTCTTTGTTTTCTTATTTTTTGTATTGTATAATTTTCCATGTCTAGATGCCTTTGCCTGTATTTCTCTTCAGATATCTTTGGGGCTGCTCTTTTTGTATTAATTAATTTTGCTTTCTCCTTTGCATAAATATTGCACCATAATAAATTTCTTTTTCTTTCCCATGTCCATATTTCTTCTTTAGATGTCCCCTGATCCTCCTCCTCCTGTTTCTCTTTACTTTGGGGACTCATTATTCCTTCATGCATGATGTAACCTGTGTGAGACTTTCTGCACCAAATACTTCACTTTGCAAGCATTCCATAACTTCATCTTCTATTTTTTTAATGTCTACTTTACTAATCTTCTGTTCTACATTCCCACTTTGTGATCTTATTTTTTTATTGTGAATTTTAACAGACATGGATGCATTTGCCTGTATTTTTCTTTGAATGTCTTTGGGGGATGCCTTTTTTGTGTTGATTAATTTAGCTTTCTCCTTTGCATAAATATTGTACCATCTTGGATCTCTCTTTCTTTCCCATGTCCATATTTCTTTTTTAATACCTTTTAAAAGTCTCAAGATTTTGTCATCTATATTTTCATACTTCTTCAGTCGCTTTATTTTCCAAACGGCCCACGATTTTTTGGTCTATATAATGTTTTTCATAAAGCTGTTTTATTAATGAGCACAGATTTCTATTTGAAGCTTCTGACAGTTTTTCTTGTGAAAGTATTTTTCTTTCCTCTAATTTTCTCAATCTTTTTGTATATCTTCTTTCTGGAAATTCTGGGCTACTTGTATGATAGTAACAATGCACATTTTTTTCTTATCCTCAGTAACCCACTCTATCATTTTTATGGCTTTTTTGGCCTATCAGTTTTTGTGATTTTTGTGAACTACTACTTACGTCTATAAGAGGGGGCATCTTTCCCCTGAGCCTGACCTAGCCACATTGCAGGAATGTTTCTGTGTCTTGAGGATTCTACACTGTTATTTTTTTCCAGTCCTAGCACCAGTGCACCTACCAAGATTGGAAACTTTTTATATCCTGGGTCTTGTGCACCCAGCTATCGTTTTATTTTTTAATCTACTTCTGTCCATGATACATGCTATGCAAAATACAGTCTCTGTAAGGATTAATGTAGGGATTAACTCATGATTGTTAACATTTAGTCCAAAAGCAAAGAATGAGGGAACAAATTTAGGGACCAGATGGGTGTAAATATCTGGATATCTTCCATACCTGCAGGTACCATAGGTAAAGAAATAATAAAAAGGCAAAGCATCAGTAAACTAACATTTATTTTGATACTTGGTGCCTTGTTGTTTTGCCTTCATGGAAGAACAGAAATCAGTTAGTTTTACCCAGTTTATTTACAGAAAAAAAAAAACGATTCACAAATCACTGACCCCTTTCCTGTTAATTACACCTAAAAGCCTTGCATCTATATTTTGAAAAATAAGATCATATTTGTAAGTTCATAAGCTGTTTACTAGTGCTAAGATCACATGGATGTCTGGTAATACTGACTGCAAGATTTCTGGATCAAATACATTGTCACCAACCATGAATTCAGTTGTCTCTTTAAGGATAGTATCACCCATCTTTGAATTAAGTAAGAGTGATGTAATTGCTTCCTCATAGCTCCTAAAACAAACTTTCATAGTTTGATGTCTACATGTATATTGTAAACTTTTATGTCCAAGATAGCTTGTAAACTAGACTTGTGAAAGACTTTGTAGCCAAATACTAATTTACCAAATTGGTACTGAGAATAAATAGTAAATAAACCAAGGTATTTGTATTGATTATTATAACTATAATCTTTATGAAGTAAAATTCTCTTGATGTATTTTTTTTTGTACTAAGATGATTCAACTGACCTGCACTTATATGAACTAAAATGTCATTGTACTCTAAGACCAACCTAAAACATGTTTTATATAGTAACAGGAGACACATCTCATTTCTTGTGCTAAGATTTTTGAACAGTTATACAATTTATACATAGCTTTATTACTTAGAAATTGAGCATGTATGTCAGAGGAAGGATTAGCAGTCATGATTATTTCCAGGTCTTTTATACTCAGAAAAAAATAATATCATAGGATTACCTTCTTTAATGGATAGTCTCTAGGTACACAGGTGAATGAACTGCAGCATTTCCAAAATACATTATAATTCATTTCTCATAACTAAAATGAATACCTATGTCATGTGCCCAATCACCACTCTGTCTCATATAATAATTTAAATGTTCAATATCAGATTTATTTTGTGGAATGAACCAAATGTTACAATCATATGCATACTTATTTATCTAACGTCTCAGATCTGGGAATGGAGGCAAATACAATATTAAATAATGCCACTCCAACAACCAAGCCTCATGGATTCCAAGCTATATAGGAAGAGAGTCATAGCTTATGCCCTATATGGGTATGGAATGGGATCTGTTGGTTAAACATGACATAATCCATCTTACCAGGAATATATTGACCTTAGCTTTGATAACAATTTGGTACACTGCATGGTGAGAAAGGGATCAAAAGGCTTTGCTAAATCTAAGAAAATTACTCCACAAGAAAGAAATAGATACAGGACCATAATAATTGGATCATATAAACTTAATAAACTTGTCAATGTGGATCTATCCTTTATAAAACCACTTTCATCTAAGTCTGAAATGAAGATATGTGTCATTGCTTCTCAGTATTTCAGTAATACAGCTTTCAAAACATTTAGCCATTATTGAAATGAGGCTAAGATGTCTATGGTTGTTAATCTTAGTTTTATTACATTTTTATATATTAGGGTTATAGAAGATGTTTACCACAAGCTAGGAGTACCTGTTTGTAATAACTTGTTAAGTATTAAGTTTAATAGTGGTAGTAAGTGCTTTGTAATCATTAGTAACTGTATAGAGGGCATTGATTCATGTATCATAGAAGCTGAACTCTTTATTTACTAAAAGCTCTTTCTATCATCCCCTGAGATATAACAGAGCTAGTTGAACTGTGAGGAATTACAATGTTGATAATCTTTAAAAACTAGATCTAACAGTGAACAATGTTATGTAGTGCTGGCTGAACACTACTATTTAACAACTAAATTTAAAATACTTTTTCATTAAATAAATGAGACATCATTAATATATGAAATTTCATAAATGTCATAAGTCATGTGACATTGCACAGGGTCAAAGACCATCAAGGAACACTGATTCCACACATTTTGGTTCATAAACCTAAGTCCCCAACACAGTAATCCAATTCTTTCTAAAATAAGATATTATTTATCCATTCTAAAACTTTATTCCATAATTTTGAAATTTTCATAGCAATGATGTTTTGTCTTGAAGTAATTTTCACTAATGGATGTTAGTAAAAGTGGTTATGCTTCAAAGAAACTTTTATCTGATTTAGTTTTATTTTAAAACCCTTTTGAAAAAAGGAATTATGAAATACCTTGTAGGCCAACAATATTTTGCCCTGAATATAACAGTAGTGGAAAGAATAAAGGTTTAGTACTTTACATCATTCTTTATAGTACAAATGCTTGTTTGATACTACAGAATTTTCTTTGCAAAATGTTTTGTACATTTTCCAGAACTGAAAACTGATTCTTATTATAAATACAAAAACTGTTATACTTTAAAAATGGATGATGTATACATTATAAGTCAGAGTCAGACAATTACTGTTCCTAGTGCTAATATTCTTTAACATTTTTCAGAGTTGTTACATAATTCTAAATTTAATCACATCAACATGTTTGCTAAAGGAAAAATTGGAAGTAATCAGAATTCCCAAGCCTTTATAGCTCTCAACAACATTAAAAACAGATGAGAGGAGATTTAAGGGGAGATTAATCTCAGGCTAACCAAGCTACATCATCAAATATTGTTGATACTAAATAGTAAACCAGTAGGCTCAGCCTAGAAGCTAACAGAAAATGTATAGTTCATAATAGTCAACATGTCATTACCATTAGTGATAAAAAAATCATTATTTAAATCATTGGAATATTTACTATTCCAACAGTGATTATTCTTAGGAAAAGTTGATAAGACAATGTTGAACAGAATAAAGCCATTACTGTTTCTCAAGGAGCACCAGTATTTACTGGAAGGGAATCATTTTTTACCTAGAATTTAAAACTGATTGTCTTCTATCAACAAACCAACACATGATCCATCTCCTAATAGAGGGATTTGTGGAAACTTTAATAACAGTATAAGTCTGGACTTGCTTGTTTGCTGATACTATATGCCTTCACAAATCATTGGTTAAATTAATTAACTAGGGATGTTTTATAAATGTGCTATTTATTTTAACCAGTAAAATAATATGATGCTGTCTAGTTGTTTTTGTTAATATGCCTATAGTAATTTTTTTCTGTTGAATGTGTGGTTAGCAATTTTGTTTGTAAGAGTAATGAAGCTTGAAAATTAAAATTTTAGACATTTGATTACCCACTTTAATCTATTTTTATTATAATTACAAAAATATTTTTGTAAATTCTGAATTTTTTTAATATATAATAATTTCAAGCTAGAGGGCTACCAATAAGAGAGAGGTGTTTTAGAACTAAACAGGTTCCCATTAGCAATATATTCTTTACTCTGCTTCACTATATGCTCAGACATACAGTAGCAATAATTACTGTTAGAATGAATGCTTTCAGACGGCCAGTCAACAGTATTCATCAATTGATGTAATACATTATAATTAACTTTATTAAAATTACATTTCTTGAAATCTCATGTGGTGCCATGACAAGTAGAAATAATAATAAAAAAAAAAATAATAGAATGATGAGCAGATAAACATATGGGTGGGACTATGGAAATGTCATGTGCTTTGTTGGTTGAATTTGTTGCTATAATATCTAAAATGTTGTTACCTGTAGTGTTTTCATGCAGTAGTTGTTTAAGACTGTGATATGGAAAACTAGAGTCATGTAATAACACTGTTACATTGGGCTTATAAATAAAGAGAATACCTGCATGAAGTAGTGCAGTGTTGGTGCTGCGGTAGAGCTGTTGCCTCACAGTAAGACGTTGGCCCATTTGATTCTCAGCTAGAGCGTCTTCTGTCTGGAGACATGTGTGAATGGGCATACCTTCATTGAAGGTTGCGCGTCAGGGCTGGCAACTCAGCACGTAAAAATCTACTGCCAATCATTAGCAGACTGGAGTTCCACTGTGGCAACCCCTAACCAGGAAAAGCCAAAATACACAACAACAACAACAACAACAACAACAACCTGCATGAAGTAGTGCAGTTTGTAGAAGAACTTGAGATAACTGATGGCTGCCAAATCAAGTAGTGGTACACTAGTATTGTGGATCTCTTATGTTTTAGATGAAAGGACTAGAGAGAGAGAGAGAGAGAGGTAGAGAAACAGAGGGGTGTTATTTATGTAGAGCATAGCTAGACAGAGAACTAAAAAATTAGTTGCTTAGGGTAAATTTCAGAAATCTACACTGTGGATCAAGTTGTGCAGCCCCTCTATACCAGAATGGAGCTGTACTTTTGTCAGCTGGCATTCATTGTACTTGGAAAGACTGAATGTTATACAGCACATCAGCAAGATAACCCATAGGGTATCTAAATTTTACAGATGCAATTTAGAAGCGTGGCTAGGCTTAAAAAGGCCCCCCGGGGTCATTAGCTTAGTAATCACCTATGAACCTATATCAAAGTATATTTAAGAACTCTCAAATAACTACTTTTAGCAAATTCAGTATTCAGATTAATGTCAGGTTAATTAAAGTCCCCAAAGAGGAAAATATAACCCACACTTGTGATCTCATCTAAATTCCTCAAGAAATCCCAGTGAGATGTTCTATTGAGACTGTGGCTATGGTAACTTAATGTAATAGTTAGGGCTTTATCCAAGAAATCATCATAAATATTGACAGATAAAAATTCAAATTTAGTATCGGCTAAGACAAGATAAGATTTTATACTGTCCTGAATCAACAACAGTATATACACCCTTCCCCTTGATCCTTCACTTATACTCTCATATTTAATATAACTAAGACAGCACAGTGAGCACACATCCTTAGTGTTCCAGACCCCAGTAATGACTACAATTGTATGATTTTCAGTATGAAGTTTAGTTTTGAGTTCATGATGTTTATTGCTTAAACCCCGGGCATCAAAGTAATAACATCTCATAAAACTATCTGGTCCTCTTGTTGTAATACTGATGGGATCCCTATTTTTTTTTCTCTAAAAATGTCTAACATTGTTTAATTGGCTAGAGGCAAATCCAGATCCATACTTGTTTAAATATTGTCTTCGAAGCGCACATATGCTTAAATCATGTACACAGTCCTCCCAGAAGGTTACTAATCTCATATTATAAATCAGATTATGACATAGCCATGTATTAAAAACATAGGCCTTGGTATGTGTGTAATCAGACCACTTGGCAGACAGAACAGTTTCACTTAGGATAATCTCCCAAAATTCACTTTCAGCTTCTTTGATTAGAATAACCTTTTTTCAAATGATTGAGTGGTGTTTTGTTAAGGTCATTTGTACTCACATGTTTAAAAATGTTATTATAAATTGATTTCCCTTCGTGTAATCTATGTAAACAGTTCTGTAGTACAACACTGCTTGTAGCCAGAAAGAAATCCAACAGCTTCAATTCCAGTCACTTTTTTAAAAATCCACAGCACAAAAAGTATCTCGTCCTTTTCCACTTTTTGTGCTGTGAATGTTAATAAAAGTGACTGAAACTGAAGCTGTTGAATTTCTTTCTGGCTACAGGCAGTGTCATAATACAGATTTCTACTAGGTGTGGTGGTTCAGTTCTGTAATACAGTTGATGTTAGTTATAAGTTTAGCATAAGTGCTGGTACTACAATTAGTGCCATCAATGTCTTCTAGCCAAGTTTACACTAACTCAGAAACAGGACTTTGGAGGGATTGAGTGTAGTCAACACAAAGCAGTTTCAAACTACAAAAGTAATGATTGGTAATTTAATTAGGTCATTATGATCACAACTATGCAGAACTCCAGGGTTTTAAGAAACTTGTAGGTCCCACTTCTAAATAAATAATGGATGGTTAAAACACAAAACTCTGTAGCATTTTTGTTTTTTATCCTATTCCTCATGAACATGCATAACTGCTGAAGGCATTTCCTTCCCCAGTTTGATATCTCTCAGCCTGTTTGTAATTTTTAAGAGATCTTTTCATCTGTCTTATATATATATATATATATGTGTGTGTGTGTGTGTGTGTGTGTGTGTGTGTGTGTGTGTGTGTGTGTGTGTGTGTGTGTGTATATATATATATATATATATATATATATATATATATATATATATATATGTATACACATAGGGTCTATGTTATATATTCGAACATTCAAAATGTCAAATACCATATGTTTGAGACCATATGGTCAATATTTGAATGTTCAAATATACAATAAACAAAAAAAAAAAAAGAAAAAAAAAAAAAGAAAAGAAAAACATACCTTAACGGTGCGAGCAGTGAAGCAAGACCCCTGCAACCCCGCACCCCCTCTACTTAAATATACCAACTCCGAGACCGTACTTCAGTGCAGAAATGGGAAATTCTCTCATTCTGTACCATACGGTGCCATTAAAGTCAACCTTCAAACAATTGAAATGTTGATCATATGGTCTTGACCATATGACGTTCGACATTTCAAGTGTTCGTTTAATTGGCACAGACCCTATATATATATATATATATATATATATATATATATATATATATATATATATATATATATATATATATATATATATATATATATAATATTTTAGGATCAGAGTACACTTCAAATCATTGATAACATTGGAAGTTTTGTAGCTGAACCTATGCCTAATAATATATTTATGACCATTTATTTTAACTTGTGCCTTAAGCACCTTACAACATACAGTACATATTACATAGGAAAAGTATACTAAATTATTTTATGCTTCTGTTAGCAATGATAATATTATTTATTAGGTATTGATCAGTATAGCTGTTATACCATATATGGAATGTTTACTTTTATGTATTCATGTTTAATTTAATGTGTTCACTTTTAAGGATGTGAATGAATGCATGTATGTGTGTGTGTGTGTGTGTGTGTGTGTGTGTGTGTGTGTGTGTGTGTATGTGTGTGTGTGTCTCTACTTTCAAATCCCAAATGCCCGCAAAATTGAACTACATAATCCAGAGAAAACAACAGTGAAAGTTGACTTTACCATAAGTTGGAAATCCAGAGTGTAAAAATTCCGAAATGTTGTTGATTGCTAGTTAAATGGTGTAGTAGTTATTTGTGCGCTACCCCTTTAAGGTTCTTAGTTTGTGAAGGGAAACAGTACGGCAGACGTGAAGTTTGGAACAACGAGTCATTGTTAAAGTATGTTAGCATGTAGATAGTTACGAAGAAAAGCTAGTTATCTTTATTGTAGGGAGGTTTCATGTATGTCATCTGGTGCTTTAGTCAACAGGTTTTTTGTTGTGTGTGGAAGGGGCGGAAAAGTTATATACAAGTAGTGGTTCTTATGCATGTGTATTAGCGCTTACATTTTCTTCACTGTAGTGTGCTCTTGGATTTAATAGATTATTACCAGAGGGTGTGGATGATACGGGGGGGGGGGGTTGCCCCCTTGCTTAAACTTGTAGAAGTGTTGAGTGTATTGAGTTAGTTTGTTATTATGATTTTTGTATGGGGTGGGTTGGGTTGTTACTTCTGCTTCTTCTTATCTGGTATTTTAAACGATGATATTTTGCATTTTCACTCAGTTGTACTTTCACTTTATGTAGTTTGATATTGTGGGCATTCAGGATTTGAAAGTAGAACTGTATATATATATATATATATATATATATATATATATATATATATATATATATATATATTTATATTTATATATATATATTTGCAAAAATAGCATTTGTTTGATTTCATTTCCATTATTTTTCATCTTTTACATTATTATTCAGTTTAGTTTTATTTTACGTAGAATTAAATTTACATTATCTCTTCAAACATTTAGTAATTTCATTCTTGGAATGTAAGAACCACATTGTAAATTTTTCCACACATGGCATTTGACATGTATAGTGTCTTCTCCCTTTATAAATATTAAATAACCTGGATTTCTTTTAGTTATTTTATTTTTTTACTGATGCATTTATTGATTGAGGGTAGCTGGAGTAACAAGTCTTAGTGACATGTTATAATTGTGATTGCTAGCAGGTAGTGCTTTGTTTGTATTATTGGACAGTTTATTGAAGAAATTTTGCTTTCCACTTTCTGTTTCCAATTGCATTTGATTGCATGTTATTATTATTTAGCATCAATAATTTTTTAGTATTCCACTGGTTGCTTTCTTTCTTATATCTCCTGGCATGATAAAGCGCAACTGTAATAGTTATTTAAAGCAGATTGTAGGTCTGCAATTTTCTTTTTCATCGGTAATTTCCATACAGTGTTTTAGGTTAAAATACATTTATTTAGGTTTTAACTTACGTAGTGAAATGCGATGAAGGTTGAGCTCAGTGACATAAAACTGCTTTTTAGAAGCAGGATGAAGATTCCTTTTAGTTTTGTATATATAGCCTGACACTAACTTGAGCTTATTGAAGTCTGTGTCACACATGCTGGGATGAGATTGTTCACGATAACACTTTCTGCAAATTTTATGTAGAAGATAGTAACAATGCATGTGTTTGAAAGGCTTTTCTTTGTTTTTTGATCTGAAACTTTGAGTTATTGAGACAAGTATGCCAGTGGAAATTTTTGAATGCTTTATCCCCTATGGAATCATGCTACTGTCAAATTAGAAATGTTTATTTGAACTTCGTAACACATTATGTCATAGGATCATAGGAGATTACTAGGGCTATCGACCTGGAGGTCATTTTAAGCCCAGCTGTTTCATCCCAATGTAATACCATGAAAATGCTAGTCAATACCCAGAACTGCATTTACTGATGAATGCCCATGTCCAAGAGAGTTGTAATATAATAACTTTTGAGGTAAGAGAACTTTCATTTTCCATGTGGCATACATATTGATGTTGGTAACGGCAGTGTTCACAGAAATTCACAAAGCTGACTCTGGGAATGAGTGGGACATTACGCAAAGACATTGAGGATGTAGAAAATAAATAGTTTCATAGGTAGTTTACTAGGCATTCAGTTCAAGAGTCCACTGTAGAGCCTATGAGAAATTGCCATTTGCCTCAAAGAACTGTCTGGTTAAGTGACTTTCTCAGTGTCACACAGTAGGAAAATGAAGGTGAAAAGATTCATACTTTGTACCCGTGTTGCAAGAAGCAGTTCATTGACAAGTCAGAGCTTTAGTCCTCTGTCCTAACTGCCTAAATTTTCCTGTTTATATTTGTGCAGTGTAGAATATTAAGGGGCAATTTTAATAATAGGGTACACAGAACTTCTTGTTTAATAAATGTAACAGTAATGAAAAGTAGCCGTAATGGCTGACAGCAGTAGAACATTGAGAAAAATCTGGAAAGAAAGGTATAGAATCGGTTATGAATCGGTGATAATAAAAATATACAAGGTATAAATATGCAGGTAGGTAGAGAGAAATTAGAATGGCCTACAGGATGAAGACAAAAAGACAATAAAATAAGCAAAAAACTAAACAAAAATCTTAAGTAACAAAAATAGATCTGGTTAATATGGAACTTTTATCCCTTGGCCTCCACTGAAAATATGCTCTTGAGACCCAGTCGGACATTCCCAGTAAACAAATGTTGATAAATAAAAAATAAATACATGGGTGTAGATGCCACTATTATGTCCTATGGGTAATAGTGTTTATTACTTGTTGCCTGTTACTAATAACAGTAAAAATTAGCTGTAGATATGAAACTATGTAAAGGGCATTGGTCTATGTATTATAATTAAATCTCAAAAATATAGTACAGTGCCATACTTGCAAAGATATAGATATGTGCCCTGTTTTCATATCATTTAAAGAGTGGTCCAAGTTATTATTTATTTATGTATTGACATTGTTATGGCAAGTGTGGATTTGGGGGATGTATTCAGGAAGTATTTATGCTTGTATATAATTTCAGATTTTTGTTGTTTTTCTTTTGTTACTTTGAATATGCAGGTCAAACTTCAAATTCTCATCTGTTGTCACACTTAATAGATTAGTGGGGAAGTACTTCTATTTCTGTGCTGTATAGGGTGTGAATCTTGAACTTGGATTTTTCTGGAAAATGCAATTTAGTGGTAAAGAGGAGAAGCTTGGTTTTCTTTGGGTTAAGTGAGTTGGGCATTAGTAAGCTAGGACTCTAATAGGGAGCCTTGATAGGAAGAAGAATGAAGATTATTAATAAAAACATTAAAGAGTAAGGGACAAAGGATGGATCCTTGAGGAGCTCCTGTTATACTGAGTATGTGTGGGGAGATAGAGCCTTGCCATTTTACTCAGTGCTGTCAACTAGACAGGTAGCTAATAAACCACCAGAGAGAGTGAAGTGATAGTCCAAGGATGGAACATTGACTTAGGCGTTTACAATGAGAAAGAGTGCCAAAAGCTTTTGATGGGTTGAGGAATAGTGAAGAAACAAGTTTTCTGGAATCTCTAGCTTTATTTACTTTGTCCATGGAGGATAATATGGCAGTTGTGCTGTGAGCTGGCCAAAAACTATGTTGAGTACTGTTAACAGTTGATTTTTCAGAAAAATGTATGCATTTTTCTAAATGTTTTGACAGAGGGGACAAAATGGCAGTGGGATGAAAGTTGAACATTTTGGTCAAGTTACCACCATTATGCAGTGGAATAATATAGGCATATTCCATAAGTTAGGGATATAGGACTTAGCAATACTTCTTTAGATAACGATGCCAACTGGATAGGTTATGGCCTCTGTGACTAGTTTTAGGTGTTTTGCTGGGAAGTTAGCAGTAGAGGCAGAGCAGGGTTTAAGTTTATGCAAAGTTTGTTTTATGCTAGTGGTAAAGGTTAATGGGTAGAGGAGAGGGAATTGCACAGATTAGCATTTGAGGAGTGTGGTAAGAACGGGGTAGGGTAAGAATATTTAAGTGCATTGAAGGGAGTGTGTTAGGAATAGAGTAAGAGGAGTTTTAGTAGGAAGGGAGGGTTAGTTAGCTGTGCATATGATAAAATAAGTATTGAACTTGCCAGCTGTTTGAAGGGGTAATTTTCAGGGCAAGGGTTAGGGCATTTTTTGATCCCAGGTTAAGTAGTAAGGTTATAGAAAAAATCCTTTGGAGTTAACTTTGTGGTTGGTTTGTAACAAAGCACAATATATATATATATATATATATATATATATATATATATATATATATATTTTTTTTTTTTTTTTTTTTGTCTCTGGTTACTTCCTGTTTGACCTGGTTATGGAGTTGTCTGAAAAATTGTAAATGTTTGTTGGTTTTGTTCTTTTGCCATTCATTCCATACTTTGTCCCTATCATTCATAAGGTGTTTACATTACTTAGACACTCAAGGAGCATGATTGGATTTAGTTATTTTTGTACACAGAAGGGCTAAAGTAATAAGGATGTCTATAAATAGTGACTTAATGCTTCATCTATAGATTAAAATTTTAAGCTGGACCAGTTCATGTCTTTCAGAGAATCAGTGAAACACTTTTGGTTAAATTTTTAAAAATTGCAAGCTGTTTTATATTTATGTTCTTTGGGCAATTGTGAAATATATATGGAGAAAAAAAGAAGTTTGGATTAGTTAGCAAACTTGTTAGAGACCTGCAAGTGCATACTTATTTTTATTTATCTCTTAGTCAGAGTACAGGCTATAACTATTCAGTTATTATTGGTTTATTGATTTTAAGTAAGTACTAGGCTATCTGCCCTTGCAGGACATTTTAATCCTAACCAATTTCCATTTTTTGTGCTTGAAATAACTTATCATATTTGGTTATAGATTGGCCTTACTCATCCCTTACTCATCCCAAGTTTGATAATTATATATTATCCTTAATGAGAATAACTGGGATCAAACCACAGATAACTTGAGGGGACCCATGCATTGAATAAAGTATTTAGGAGTTGTATCTGTCCATTAGTACTACCATTTTCTGTTTCCCATCCATAGATCTAAGCTGTGCTTGAAAATGGACAGGGATGAATTTTGTTTTATGTGTGATTATAAAAAAAGTTAATCACTAAGTTGCATCTTTTTATCACATTTTAAAGAAAACAATCACAACCATGGATTTTGTATCTTAGAAGAAAGTTTCATTGAAAATGTTTGTACAACACTAAATACATGATTTAGCTTTTACAATTCTACTCACATGGGTCTTTCAAACATCTGTATGATGTCCAGTGATCTGCATAAGTAAAAAAGTTTATAAATAATGCTATAAAAGTGTGGCTAATGAGCTTTATTCCTAGTAGGGAACACAATGAATTGATAGAATGCGAGTCGAAAAAAAAAAAAAACATGAATCACTGGTTTGATTTATCTGACTTATCTGAAAAGTGTGAATTTCCATCTCAGGAAACATCACCTGTTCCAATCAGCTACAGTTTCTGCTTTGATTTTATTTAATTGGGGATTAGAGGATTCCTTCCACTCTGAAACTTTTGAAAAAATTTTTGGCTGCACAAATTTAATAAACTGTGTTTTGCCAAACTGTATACCTACCACAGAAACAGTAAGTGACTCTCTTGAGTTTCCATTTCTTTTGGACACTGACCAAAAACATTCTATTACCTCAGATTACTTCATAACTATTTTTTCTTGAAGCATGGTTTATCTTCCTAGCATGATCTAGTAATCCTTGACTAACCACCCCATTGTAAAATAATGAAATATCATTCACTGTGATGCTTTTATTAGCACCACACCCCCTAAAAAACTGCACAGCATGTAGAAGAGCATGACGTATTCATAATAGCTTTTGGTGCTTCTTTCTGGTCAAATGCTTGGCAATTCTTCCTTTCAGCTTCATAATGCCTTTTTTTTTTTTTTGCTTCTTTTGCATTCTGGGAAGTGACATCATGAATTTACATGCATTCCCATTTAACCTCCAATCAGAGATCTGCAACAAGTGCAGTATGCTGGTTTCAGTGTTAATTGTATTCACTGGCTCCCAGGTTATCAGTTATGAAACAAGTATCCCACAGCCTTCCCAGCAGAAAAATCAGAAAAGAGAAATGGCTTTCATTATGCCTAATGTTAACGTATATAATTTGAGATTTAACTTTAGCATGTATGTATGTAATAGATGTAAGGCATGTAAACATATTGTGAATAGTTTTGGGAATATTGGTGGACGTAGATTTGCAGTGAAACATTTTTTTAAATGTGATACCACTAGTATAATCTATGCCCTTAAATGTCCATGTAACAAATTTTATATTGGTCAGTCTCAGAGAGCGTTTAAAGTAAGACTTCTTGAGCATATAAGAGATATAGAAAACTTTAAAGAAACTAGTTCTGTGGCAGTTAATTTTCACCAAGCACATCCGGGTTCATTTGTGGGTTTACAAGGCACCATTTTAGAAAAAGTGGATGGTAATAATTGTGAATTTACTGACACTTATTTTTAAGGATAAACTTTTATATAAAGACTTTTATTTATTGTTTTTTATTTTACATTTGTTGACCGGGCTAGTCTGGCTGGATACATGTCCATTTTCAGCAGAGGCCCGAGGAGAAAAGCTCCACTATATACTAGTGACTTACAATAAACAAAAAATATACAAACATATAAGCAAATAAAGAAACATTCTCATGTAGTATAGTAACAATGCAGAAGCACTTTAACAAGAACTAAACAATAGCGAGGAATCATTATCCCATAATATTTGCAAGAGTAGGACTGCTAAAAATTGAAGAAGAGAGAAAATAGTAACACGTAAAGAGTCTATAAATATTTACACTATTAACAAATTAGGATAAACATTTTGTGCTGGGGCACTAGTTTTAAGATAGAGATTTGCACAGTAGGGATCAGCATCTAGGTTCAATAAAAGGAGAGATGACAGGTTGCAGTAATATATCAAGTATAAGGAGAAAAGATAATATAGGAAAATTAATAAGCAGGTGGGTCGCTAGGTGCACTACACTGGAGGGATAGAAGTAGTGATAGAGGCAAGTAGAAGTGAATGGAGAGGACTGTAGAGAGGGATTGTTTGCTGAGCTCAGTCAGGATTAGAGCAGGGGCATAGCCAGTGGGATTTAAAATAGTTTCTTAGTTGTTTTTTGAAAAGGTGAGATGAGCCTAAAGTGGTCAGTTCTATGGGAAGTTTATTCCAGTATGAGCCAACAGCATTAGTAAATAAGGAGTCACCTGCTTTATTATGAGATTTGAGAGTGGCTACTAGAAGTTTGCTGGCTGAGCGAAGGGAAGTAAGATTCTTGTATGGGGCAATAAGATTATTAAGTATGGGTGTATTAGAGGGGTAATGGAAAATTTTATATATGATGACTAATTGATGTAGGAGAATTAGATTTTGAAGTTCAAGCCAGTTAAGGTTTTTGAGATTAAGACAATGGTGAGTACGAAATGGGGAACCTGTGGCAAACCTGGCAATACTATGGTAGGCTGTGGCAAGTTTCTGAAGGTTAGCTTTTGAAATGTTGATAGAAGATGGAGAGGCATACAATAGTGTAGAGATGAGATGAGTTTGGGCAAGAGGCACTCTGGTGGTTGCAGTAAGAAAGGGCTTAAGTCTATAGAGGGCACCTATCTTTTTATTAACAACCTTGATGGTTAGATGAATGTGGAAGTCAAAGTTTAGTTGATTGTCTATTGTAACGCCTAGTAGTTTAGTGGAACAATCAGGTTTAATGATAGTGCCATTTTCAGACACAATGGAAAAGGAGATAGGGGCAGATTTAAGGGTTGGGGTGAAAAGTAGTAATTTGTTTTTTTGGGGATTAAGGAGGAGACAGATATGTTGGAACCATTTTTCTGCTGCCGTAAAGACTTTTTGGGTGGAAGAGTGAAGTTCTTCTGGAGATAAAGCAGAACAGATGAGAGTTGAATCATCAGCATACTGAATACAAGCGGATGTCGGGAGTGAAGTAGACAGGTTATTTATAAATATGGAGAAGAGAAGGGGACCTAAGATGGATCCTTGAGGGACACCGATAGTGACTGGGAGCTGAGAGGATATATGGCTGTCCCAGAGGACTGCTTGTTTTCTATCTTTCAAATAAGAGTCAAACCAGTGTAATGCCAAAGAGTCAAGTGAGAGAGATTTCAGAGTGTCTTGGAGAAGTTGATGGTTGACCATATCAAAGGCTTTTGAGAGGTCCAGGAATAAAGCAGAGGAGAAAAGGTTGTTATTGTGATTTTTGTTGATCATGTCTGTGAAGGAGAGAAGGGCAGTGGAAGTGCTATGGTAGGGCCTAAAACCATGTTGGGAGTCTACGAGTAGGCTATTTTGCAAAAGATGATGTAAGAGTTGATGGTGTATACAACGTTCCATAATTTTAGATAGTGGAGATAGTAGGGCTATAGGCCGGAAATTAGAAAGTTCATTAGTGTTACCTCCTTTATGCAGAGGAATGATATGGGAGACTTTCCAGCAGGATGGAATAGTAGATTCGGTTATTGTTCTGTTAATTAAGATGGAAACTGGGTAAGCTAGTTCCGCTGCTGCTAGTTGCAGATATTCAGCTGGTAGTTTGTCGGCTGAAGGGGTGCATGGTTTAAGTTTAGAGAGTAACTTACATATGTGGGTTGTGGAGACTGTACTAAATTTTAGAGTGGGGGTGTTATTTTGAGGAGAGGTCTTTTGAAGGGAAGGGAGGGGAGTCATGGTGTTTGCTAGAGAGGTGACTTTTTCAGAGAAGAAGTTGTTGAATGTATTGACTATTATATTGGGTGGGGTCTGAGCTAAGATAGCTGGTGTAGGTGTTTTGGTATTCCCTGGATGGAGCAGTTTATTGATTCCTGACCAGAATTTTTTGGGGTTGTGATTTTGGTTTTGTTGATATTGAAGGTAATAATTTTTTTTATCAAGATAGGTGAGTTTTTTTGTAGTATTTCTAAGGTGTTTGACGTTTTGATGGTCAGTTGGGTTTTTAGTGGTTCACCATTTTGTCCATAGTTTATTCCTTAATAGCATTGTTTGTTTGGTTTTTTTGGAAAGCCAAGGGGCAGCTTTGGATCCTATTCTAATTAAGCGAGAGGGGGCATGACGCTCGAGAATTTGTAGGAAAGTGTTGTTGAAATGGGTAACTGCTTCATCAAGTGGGAGGTGTTTTAGAGCTGACCAGTTACATTCTTTGAGTTCATTAAGGAAAGTAGGCAGGTTAAAGTTTTTTTTTACATACAGTTCGATAACTAGCCTGTTTGAGATTGTTATTTTTTTTTGCTTAGTGATGTAGATGAGGAGATGGTCGCTGATATTGTCTGGGAGTATTCCAGTTTTATATGAGAGGGGATTATTGTTGATCAATATCCAGTCCAGGATGGCTTGTTTATTGTTTGATTTGTGAATTCTAGTAGGGGAGTTTATGGTTTGTTGAAAGTTAAAGAGATTGAGGTGAAAGGTGGGTTTGGGAGATATGCAGGAGTTCCAATCAATATTAAAGTCTCCTAAGATTATGGTTTCTTGTGGAAAGCTACAGGAGACCCAGCTAAGAATATTTTCAAGTGTGTTTAAGTTATTGCCTGGAGGGATATAGGAACATATTATATAAATGGCTTTGCTCTTATTTACTTGGAGTTTGCTACAGAGTATTTCAGCATTGGCTGGGGAGGGAGACAGGGAGTCAATTAAGGCCACCTGCAGTTGGGATTTGTAAAGTAAGGCCACTCCCCCACTCTTTTTGTTAAGACGATTTTGCCTTAAAGTGCTATAGCCAGGAGGAGTGATTTCATTGTCTCTGGTACCTGGTTTAAGCCAGGTTTCAGTGAGACAGAGGATATCAAATGCATAGAGGTCAATTAAAGCATGGAGTTCTGTGATTTTATTGTTGATGCTACAAATATTTAGGTGTGCTATAGAAAGGGAGTTAGAAGAGAAAGGTGAACTGAAGTTGTTAGCAGTTTGGTTTGAAAGGGTGTGGGTGAGGGGATTATTGGGGCCAGGGTTGGGGTGGATGTCCCCGTGTAACAGTAAAAGTGTTTGTGGGATTGGAGATATTTTTGAGTTTTTGGAGGGTATTAGGTAAAACTTTCTAGTGGTTTGAAACCTGTTATGGAGTAATTTGTAAAAGAGAGGGGGAAGGTAGGGACAGGATGATAGGATATTAGTATAGGTTTGTTCAGCTAGAGGAAGGATAGAGGTTGTGTGTTTAGCTAAATTAGGAGATCTGCTAAGGGTATGATACTCGTAGGAAGTAAGAGTATAGTATAAAAGAAGGATGTTAAGGAGTAGCAGTAAATAAAGTAGTTTACGGCTTAAAGGCATATTTTAGTGAGGTGAGGTTAACAAGGTTGGAAATTGGAGGAGTAGGATGGTGGAGAGAGGGGTGTGGCAGTTAGATAGGAGTGTGGAGAGTGGGGTGTGGCAGTAAGACAGGAGTATAGAGTTAACAAGTGTGAGTGAGGCAGGAAATGAGATAGGATGTGAGTAAATTGGAGGTGTGGCAGAGGAAGTATAAGGTTAGGGTCCCTGGGGGTGGGTGGGAATTGGGGGTAGGGAGGAGAGTGGAGTGAGCCCGCAGACATGTATATTCTTAAATTTGATACTCTTATACCCAAGGGTATGAATTCTGAACTTAATTGGAGAGTTCTCATTTAATTATGCTTGTGATTTTCTTTAATTGAATTCTTATTGAATAATTGATTGTGCTATTTGTATGGAATGTTTTTTTGGGTGTGTTTTCTCCTTTCTCTTTCCAGCTGAGACGTCAGAGAGTAAAGCGAGTGAATAAAATATTTCTGGATTCTACTGCGTTACTGGTCTTTTGGTTGTTTCTTCATTTTATTTTATTTTATTTTAGTTGTGTATTATTTTGGCATGGCCAGTGACCCTAATGTGGATATTCCAAGGGTTTTTCATGGAAACCAACCGGATTTGCAGCAGCGTCCTATGGACAGTTATTTGAGGCAAGTGAATGGCCGTATTCAAACTTCAGAGGCTGTTACTGGATCCAGTGGTGGACCTGAAGAGGTATCTAGCATGTGGCACAAGTGGGAATCTGTTTGTGACCATCATCTTCCAAATCCCTTCTCTAATATGGGCAGAAGATTTGATGCATCTTTGAATCCTGAAACTAAGGTACTGTGCGATTCCTTAGAGAAATTGCTCTTTAAGGAAACTTCTGTGCTCCTTAACTTACATAGTTTGAATAAATATGTGGAGCTTGATATCACCACCACCCCCCCACATGGTTTAAGGGCATATAAGGATCCTGCAACCCCTTTTGATATGAATGATGAAATAGATTTTGCTTTTCATAAAAGGTGGGTGTGTGCAGCACACAAGTGCACCTTAGAGTGGGTTGCTATACTGATTGAACGCGATAGGATGAAACAACAAAAACTGCAAACAGAAATTAGTTCCACATGTAATGATCTGGTTTCTTAAATGAACAGAATTTCTTGATAAAATCTTAAAAGATGTTAATGTCAAATTACAGAATTACAAGAAGGAAATTTTGGATAGAAAACTGCATAAACTGACTCGTGACACCCGTGACTACGATAATGGTACACCCTTCCTGTCCAGGACTCACCGGAAGAAGGTTTTACAGTGATTTTCATCCAAGCAGGGGAATAATGATGGAGAGCAGTCTTCGTTTTCCTCTGCACATGCTTCCACTAGTTTTATTTCCTCAGGAGAAGAGGATATGCATGCTGTGAATAAAAATGACTTTCCGCCACTTCCTGAACCCCAGAATGGAGCTCAGCATCAACAGAACTTTCAGAACAGCACAAGTACTTGATATGGGGGACCACAGAGCAAGAAATGCTAGAGAGAGGGACAATATAATGGACATTGGCAACAACAACCCCAGCAGTTCCCACAGTGGAAAAGGGGTAAATGGGAACTGTCATTCATATATTGTTAATTTGTCTGGTTATGTTCTTGATGACTGTGAAAAGGCTGTTTTAGAATGTGGACTTAAATTAATTCCTACTGTTATGCCACGTATTCATGAGTTAAAGTGTGACATTTTTAGATTTATTAGGAGACTGCAGCTTAAAGTATTGTTTAATGGTAAGATGGCTTCTTTAGATTATGATTCAGATGATATTGATTCTGATTCAGGTATAGATAGCTTTTATTCTTGTGTATCAGATGAAACACCTAATGCTTATTATGTATTTGACACTAGTATTATTTCTGCAAAAAGCAAGTTTGTTCCTATTTTTAACAATGAGAAGGTGTTACAATTCTGCAAGATGTAAAATTTTTCAGTGGAACAGGAAATGTATGAGTTTCTGGGGAATGTTAATAACATCATATATAATTTAACAAAAGCTGAATGGTCTGCTCTAGTAGCTCTCAGCAACAATAAGAATCTTATTTTTAAGCCCGCTGATAAGGGCAACAAACTTGTCATTATGGATGTAACCCAGTATATGGATATGTGCTAAATGCACCTAAATGATGACAATATTTATCTGAAGGTCCCATTTTCTGTTTACGGATCAGCTATTAGTGAGTATTTCACCTGACTGGAAAGGGTGTAAGACTGGGGTATATTTCCTCTGATGATGCTAAAATGAAATTTGGTGTGGATGGTGCATGTTGCATTGCATGTTTTTATTGTTTGCCCAAAATACACAAGTCTATTGAACCCACCTGGATGCCCCATAGTATCAGGGACTAAATACTTTGCTCATAATATTGGATGTTTGTTACACCAGCTGTTACTATCCATGGTGATGTTGCTACCTGCATATATTAAAGATGTCTTTGATTTTTTTGAAGAAAATTAATAATGTGGAAATTAATAGGAACATGTACTTTGTCATTATGGATATGGAAAGTTTATATACAAATATTGCTCATACTTCTGGTATTAAAGCTGTTAGTTTTTTATGGGTGAATCTCTTGCCACAGAGTAAATTTTGGAATTGTTAACATTGCTTAGGAAACATTTTTTTTAATTTAATGGGGAAATGTATCAACAGAAACAAGGCACGGCTATGTGGGCGGCATTTGCCCCTGCATATGCCAACCTGAGTATGGGGTTATTTGAACTGGAGTGTATATATAGATCATCATTTTATATACAGCATGTTCAATTCTATGCTCAGTTTATCGATGATCTAATTTTTCTGTGTGATGGGGGAGAAGAGAATGTGGATGAATTTATTGAGCATATACAGTCCAATAGATTCAATCTGTCTTTTGATGGCATACAGTGGGGCAAAAAAGTGTCCTTTCTGGATGCAGAATTGGATATTTCTGGGCCTAGAGGGTTACATACTAAGGTACACAGAAACTTTGATGGAATTAACCAATATCTAAAAGCTTCCAGTTGTCATCCCACACATACTATTGAAGCCCTCCCCTATGGGGAAATGGTGCAGATTAGTAGGTTATGTAATGACCCTTTAGAACTTCAGGAGGAGATGCTGAGAACAAGCTTAATGTTTGAATCTAGGGGCTATAGTAGCTCGATTATTGACAGACCAGTCACCAAAATAAAAAGAGGGAGAGAGAGAGATTTACCCCAGGTGTAAAAAAGTTGGTAATACATAAGATGGAAATCAGACTGACATTTATTTTGTATCTACTTATAGTTGCTTTAGTGACATTCTAATAGGTTTGGTGAAATACTACTGGCAGTACATGCAATGTAATGGAGATTCTCAGTTATGGGATGTGACATCATGAGTATACATGCATTCCCATTTAACCTCCAATCACAGATCTGCAACTAATGCAGTATGCTGGTTTCAGTGTTAATTGTATTCATTGGCTCCCAGGTTATCAGTTATGAATCAAGTATCCCACAACCTTCCCAGCAGAAAAATCCGAAAAGAGAAATGGCTTTTAGCACCCTCCCAGCACCATTAAATCTCTGGTGCCAGTTCAAGTATTAGAATCATGGTGACACTTGCAACTGACTTGCCTCTATGAATGGATGGATGGTCCCATTACCTGTTTGAGAATGAAAATGGAACTGGGATGATTCACTGTGGCATTGCAGACAGTCTCGAGGGTTTCCTAAAAGAGCAAATGAGGTGAGTCCAAGAGGCCTTTACATGCCAGCACTTTGTATGTTTTTGCATTATGTTTCTATCTCACTGTGCAGCAGCCATCCTTCTTTCTCCTTGACATGCTGTATCTAAGGTTATATGTCATGCTATATTTTTTCTTTGCATTTTATAATATGCTATGCAAATGCTGAAATATATTTTAAAGTACATTGAAATAGTCATTTGTTTTGCTACAAAGTTATTACAATGCTGGATACTCAGAGGTTGAACAACAGCTTCAGTGAAATGGAACTTTCTAGAAAGTTTTGCTTTTCAATAAATAATCCTTCATTAACTATTATGTAGTTTATGCAATGAAACATGTAAGCACCATAAGTGGAGAAAAGACAGGCTTGTTATGGACATTTCCGATGTCAGAAAGGACCTTAACAAGTTTTCGTTCAGCACCTCTAAGCACTGTTAAATTCTAATCTCATGCTACAGCATAACAGTGGACAGAACTAGCCAACACAGAGTACTGGCTGAATCCATAACAGCTTTAAAAGCTGTTAGATACTTCCCTCAGCCACACTTTTAAACAAACCTATGAGCCCTTCAGAGGGAGTCTTCATGCCTGCTTTCTGCCTAAGTAACACTATTAAATATTTCACGTTTTTCAAATCCATAGAACATTTTGAATTTCTACATTGCTTTTATGTGTCTCATAGTACATGGAGAGGATAGAGCTCCATCACTGCAAAGAATAGTGATTGAGTCTCCCCAATCATACCTCTTGTTATCTGCTTCTGACATAGATGTCAACATTCATGTCTGAGCTTTGCTTCACTCTGAAGATGAATTTCTTGATATCTGTGTTTTGAATACATAATAAGCTATTTGTGATCAGACACCTGATCATAATTCATTGTACATCAGTTTTATTATACATTGGTAGAAGTCATTATTCTGCTGACAACAAAGTAATCAGTGGAGTTCCTTAGGACTCTTCAAGTGATCATTACATGAATGATAAGAAACATATTGCATTGCACTTTAGGTTGGGAGGGTAGTCTAATGGTTAAGGTGTTTGCCTTATAAACACAAGATACAGGGTTTGAGTCTCACAAAGGATAATTGGCTAGGCTTACAATGGCTCGCAAGGGCAGCTAACCTAGTACTAACCTATGAATTTATTCCAGTATAAATAATTTATAACAACATTACTCAAAATGTTTCCTCCATTAAAACTATTGCTAATGTCAGTAACAGCATATCATTTGACCTTTGCATCTTATGTAAAGGTTTCGCTACAGAAATGCAGCTCTTTTAACTGCTTTGTTTGAGGGTGGGATTTATTCTCCCACTTAGTATGTAGTCATTCAGTTAAATTGCACTGGTTGAGCTGCAGAACTGTGTTAGGAATGCCTGCAAAGAAACTTTATTTACCAAATTTAGTAGTGAAGTGTCTGATGAGTCCTGTTATTATATGTTAAAATATTTATCATTTTACTTGTCTGCAGTTAGAACTATTATGAGGATTTCCCTATAGGTGAGCACAGACTAGTTAATCAGGTTGTAAATGTGCAAAGGCAATCGAATGAAACTGAAGTCTGGTTGTTTAGAGTAAGCAAGATTATGGTTATGTGTAATGAGTGTGCAAATGAATGTAAAGTTTCACCTTTGTCCACTATTATGTGAAATGACTGCACTGAATTTATTCCAGTATAAGTAATTTATAACAAGATTACTCAAAATGTTTCCTCCATTAAAACTATTGCTAATGTCAGTAACAGCATATCATTTGACCTTTGCATCTTATGTATGAATGCTGTGTGACCTTTCCCCACTGTTATGTGACCATGGAGTTAGTAAATGTAAGTTTAGAGGGTTGGGGGTGCAGGTATGCTTTCTTACTGAAAATGCTTATTTAGATTAGTTTTTTGTAAGTGTGTTCTTGATCTAATCTGTAGGGACTGGTCAGTATTTTTTATCAGTTATCCATCAAATGATCAAAGGGGGATTCAATAAGAGAAGGTATATATTCATTTTTTCAAAGTTCCTATTTATAAAATGAACTTAGAATATTATCCCTGAAAACCCTAGTCCATTATGGAATGGAAGATAGCATTTTCAGTTTTTCAGTGAATAGCCCTAGAGAACAGACTACCACAGTGCATATGGTGGATAAAAACGATTCATCTGAAAAGTAGTCACTGAGCTGTTGATAACTGGAAACATAATTCAGAATTTGCATAAATAAATTTCATCATCATCATACATATTTTACAACTTAAATCATACTTTGATTGATTCTGATAAATTTGATTTTTAACTTGCAACATTTACTGGATATACTGTTGATAATCAATGTCTTGTTATTGTATTAAAGCCAACAACCTGTAATGTTGTTTACTATTGCTGCAACTTTGTACCTGTATTTATCATGTACATGATGTGGAGCTTTTCTCCCTGGGCATCCGCTGAAAAAGAACCTGCATCCACTTGGAATTTCCCGGTAAACAAATGTAAATAAATAAATAAATAAATAAATAAACTTTAATAAAAAAGCAGCATGCGCATTTGTTTTACTAATCATATATAATGCTACATCTGTAATGATCTCCCAAAACTTTATCACCTCCTGTATTAGTTAAACCAAGTCATTTTTTAAAATGGCCAGAATCAGGAAGATTTTGTCAATGGAATTTGAGCTTCTGATGCCAGTGAGACTAGAGTTGTGGGGAGGGTTAACCCAGTGCTATATACCTCAGCATCTGCCTGACTGAGTCCCATCATCTTTTGCCAGATTCAGCTGACTGGATAGTAATGATTTATATTAGCTCTGATTATTAGGGACACAATCTCAGCTGTCATCTTTCACACTTACAGTTGTTAGAGACTATTGTTCCTGGAGAATCTATTATTGTTATTAAACCTTCAGATGTCAGAGACTATAGTCTCATGTATGGAAAGTAAGATAATAAAGCTTCATACTGAAAATCTTCAGGTAACTCCACAGCTATAATGACTGCAGTACAATAGAGATGGGATTAATGTGATATCATTACATGCCTGTCTTTGAGACCAGCCTTTTATGGCAACAGGATCCACTTTGAAAGTTGACTGACATGACACTGGACTAAGAAATTCATTAAATCACCTCAGAAATAACAATGTAAGAATTGTGGCTAGACCATGAAACATAAAAGGCAAAAATATTAATGACTTGTGGTGTGGCAGAATCAAGCTCTCACTCATGTTCAGATGACATAGGATTGACCAGTGACCTGTCCCTGGACAGACAACCAGGGAAGGTAGGAGTAAGGGACTAATGTTGTCGAGTCTATTCTAGGAGAAAGGGAGAATCCAAAGCTTTCTGTAAGACTCACACATAGCAGAATATAGGCCAGAAGGTCAGAGCCTGTACTATGTCCTGCCAAATATTGCTTGTGCTGTAAACAGCTTTTGGCAACTGCATGGAACATGTACACATAATCTAGAACAGGGCATTGCTTTGTTGGTGAATGCACAGCAGTGGTAGGTGGTGAGGCATAAAACATGTACACATAACCTAGAACAGGGCCTTGCTGTGATGGTGCATGCACTGCAATGCAAGGTGGTGAGGCATAAAACATGAACACATAACCTAGAGCAGGGCCTTGCTTTCTTGGTGAATGCACAGCAGTGGTAGGTGGTGAGGCATAAAACATGTACACATAACCTAGAACAGGGCCTTGCTGTGATGGTGCATGCACTGCAATGCAAGGTGGTGAGGCATAAAACATGTACACATAACCAAGAACAGGGCCTTGCTGTGATGGTGCATGCACTGCAATGCAAGGTGGTGAGGCATAAAACATGTACACATAACCTAGAACAGGGCCTTGCTGTGATGGCGCATGCACTGCAATGCAAGGTGGTGAGGCATAAACATGTACACATAACCTAGAGCAGGGCCTTGCTTTGTTGGTGATGCACTGCAATGCAAGGTGGTGAGGTTATGGGTATAATCAGAAGACTACTATTTCTAGGGAATGACAGTCATGAGTCACACCATTTACCTCTTCTCCCTGTTTTCTACAAATGCTGTGATAAAGGGGAAGTAAATGGCCCAGTGTTGTGGTAGGGGTCTGCACAGTCAACTAAAATCTTCTGTTCCAGGAGAACAAGAGGGTTAAGTGGTTAGAACAAAGTAATTGAGCAGTCCTGAAGATACACAGTAAAAATTGATGGCTGCCTTAGATTAAAACCGAGGCAAATAACTAATAGACTGCAAGGTTTATGCTTGCTGTCTGCTCTGCTGTTCCACTAATGAAGGTCTCTTCAAAGTAGCTGCCACATTTTACATGGCAAAGGACATCATCACCATGCACCCAGGGATTTCTCCATCAGATCTGTTGCACTTTTGTGTACTATCATTACTTTATTGCATAATATTTTTAGGATTTGAGGTTCAGTCATGACCTCCAGGTACGTTTTTTTTTTTTAGTTTGCATATTCTTTTTATATTTGCCTGGGTTTTCTTTAGGTTCTAAGGTTTCTTCTCACCACCAACAAACATACCTGTTGATAAAGCTACTCCATTTGAGGATCAGGTCATGGTTGTAAAGGGTGCAATGAATCA
>NC_056733.1:405369407-405404407 GCF_019279795.1 Protopterus annectens | reverse complement strand
AGAATGCATTTTAACTGTTGCTTACATATATATATATTAATACATTTTTTAGGTACACTCCTGTCTTCTTTTACACTCATGCCTGACTGTCACAGATCTTCTCTCGCACAGTCCAGCTACCTCTTTGCTGGATGTCCTCGTTTCCTCTTACCTTCTTCCTGTCTGTCTCAAATCTTCATCACCAGCTTGTCTTTTGCTTTTCTGCACGTGTGCCCAAACCAATGTAACCTGTTGTCTTTGATCTTGTCTGCTATTGGAGCTACTTTGGCTTCTGCTCTTATGTCCTCATTTCTTTATCTGTCCAACAGTATGCATCCTGTCATCCATCTCAGACATTTCATTTTCATCAACTCTAGCTTCCTCATCTGCTCTGCCTCTGCTGCCCAGGTTTCTGTACCATACAGTAGTACTGGTCTCACCACCATTTTGTACACCTTACTTTTCAGTTTCTTTGGCATTCTTCTATAATATACTACACCTGGCACTCTATGCTATTTGGCTGTAACCCCTCTGATTCTAGCTTTGACCTCTTCATTCAGATTTACCTTTTCCTCAACCACCCCTTCCAGATTCTTGAAGCTATTATCTTCCCTTCTATCTCAGTTCTCAGCATCTTCTGATTTTCCCAGTTTTCTGTCATTAGCACTGTCTTATCTGTACTTAGTTTCATCCCATGTGCCTTCAATTTTGCATTCCATTCCCCTATCCTTTTCTGAAGTTCTTGCTCAGAGTTTGCCTGTAATGCCACATTGTCTGCATGCAGTCAACTTAGTTGATCTGTCCCCTCAACCTGTTTGCTAATGTAGCTCATCACCAGTATGAACTGTAGTGGGCTCAGAACCCTGATGCAAACCCACTCCCACTGGGAACCCCTCTGTAAGACTGAACACTGTCCGTACTTGTCATAGGGTCCTTGTACAAAGTCTGCACTAATTCTACCAATGTTTATGGAACCACAAACCATGACAGTACTGCCCAAATCAGCTGTCTTGAGATATTGTCATATGCTTTCTCTAAGTTTGGAATGCCCAGTTAGACTCTTTCCTCATCTCTAGTTTCTTCTCAACTATCTGTCACACTGCAAACATCAGGTTGGTTGTGCTACATCCTGATCTGATCTAAACTGCTCATCTCCCATCTTACTTTCATTTACTGTCTATTTATCAGTTACTCTCTCCAGGACTTTCATGCTGTGTAACATGAGTCTGATGCCCCTTTATTTCCCACAGTTGCAAATGTCCCCTTGTATTTTTACACAGGCACTGGTATGCTCATTCTCCCATCATTTGGGCTACACCTTTCTCTGTGTACTGTCATAAGTACCCTCAGGAGCCATTTCTCCCCTAACTCACCCAGCATCTTGATCATATCTGCTGTGACCTCATCTGAGCCTGCTGCTTTCACTGACTTCATTTTCCTTAATTCTTACATCTTCTAGAGTGGCCTCCTCTTCTTCTTTCATTGTAGGATGTATCTGGGATAGTACAGCTTTTGTTGGGTTTTCTTCATTTAGAAACTGCTGGAAGTACTCCTTTCATCTGCCTTTAATGTCATGTGGACTGGTGAGCAAGGTGTTGCTGGCATCCCTTGCCTTGCAACCTGCTATAGTTTCTTTGTGCCTTTCTTTTCCAGAAGTTGATAGAGTGCTTCCAATGCCCTAATCTTTGCTATTGCAACTCCTTTCTTAGCTTCTTTGTTAGCCAAGCAGTATTCCTTTCTAACCTCGTCCATCTTTTCTGTCTCCCACTTTTTCCTGCACTCCTTTTTTCTTTTGATGACTTGCTGGACTTCTGCATTCTAACACCACCTTTCCTTATGTACCTGATTTCCGTACCTGGCTCAGGCATATATCTGTTCTGTAGTCCTCACACACATTGTTTTGAGGAGCTACTATTATTTCCTATTCTTCTTGCAGTGCTACAGCCCTGAATAATTCTGTGAACTGTTGTACTTTCTCTCCAGTCTTCAGGCTGGACTCTGTTGACCTCACAGTCTTCTCTGACCACTGCTTGTAGCTTATTGTGGCAAACCAGTGACTTTCCAATGTTCTTTCCTTACCAGGAAGAAGTCTACCTGAGTTGCACATTGACCACTCTTGCATACGATCTTGTAAGTGTCTCTTTTTTTTGAGCCATATATTGGCTATTTTCAAGCCATTTGCCAGGCAGAAATCTAGCATGGTCTGTTCTTCTTTATTCCTGTTGCCCCTCAAGTTATCCATTATCAACCAGTTCATGTTGTCCTGGTTTATCTAGTAGGTCTTGCAACTGCTCTCTGAATACATTCTTTTCCTCACTATTACAGCCCTGCTGTGGGGCACAGACTGAGATTATGAATACTGACCTATCATTAGACTGGAGTCTGATTGCCATGAGTCTGTCGCTAATTCTGATGACAACCCTTACTGCCTTCTGAACCCTCTCTCCCAGCACAATTCCGACACCAGTTCTAGCCTGTCTTCTGTAGACTCTGGATCCCAAGCAAAGTGGCTTTGCTGCACTGCCCTTCCATCTTTTGGATAAATAGCATATCCATTTCTCCTGTCATGAGGATATGGTGCACCACAGTAGATACCCACATTGGTTGGTCTAACCAACTCTTTCTTCTATAGGGCACCATGTAGAGTCTGTGCTGCTTGCCAGCTACAGCTCCATTCATTGGTGAGTTTGAGATGGAATCATTCAGTGTGTTTTTCAGACGTAGGAGGAACCCACAGAGATACAAGGCCACATATCTCCAAATAGGCATGGGCTGGAGGTCAGGATCGAACCTTGCACCTTGTTCATGAAAGGCAAAGACCTTTATTATGACAAGTGGCCTCTGTAACCAAACGATAGCAATTAAAATGTTTCCATCTTGCATGGATATGGTGCTATTTATAGTCCTGTCTAAGGGAGACATTGAGTGAATCAGCTGTAATAATCATTTAAATTTTTTTTTTCAGTAGAATGTAGAATCTTACAACCATTCTTGCCTCGCTTAAAAATAGTATTTTGTAAGTTGTTTATCGTACTAAGGCAGGATTGGCCATGCTCTGGCTTTCCTGGATATTTTGTAGGTGTCATTGACACACACATCAGTCACTGCTCCTATTACTGATTTTATAAAGACACTCATTTCTGTAGGGTTGTGTTGTATGACTTACATTCATGTGACTAATGCTACCTTTTTTAAAAATTTGCAAACCACCTACAGTAATCTATCCGGTCTAGCAAAAGGAAGCAACACCATTTCAGAACTTCAGAACCCGGGGGCAGGGACAATGCTCCCTCACTTCATTACTCTTTGTTCCTCATTCAGCTCTTATATTACTAACAAACTATGAGGCAGAGGACTAGATCATGTTGACTTTCTACTCATAACTCTCAAGAAAGTGACTTCTTTATCACAAACAGTAGTGATTTTTCTAAGAATTTCCTGTGTCCCATTTTCTTTGGAGAGATAAGCCTCATTAATTTAGCAAACTTAAACAGCAGCTGTCCTTGAGCAGAAGGAAGCTTAACCTACCACACACACATCTTTATTGCATTTAGCTGGCTACTATATAGACCCAAACCATCAAATAGCTGTAGCATCCTACCAGCATTAATTGAAAAAAAAAGTATTCCTTCACAAGGGTAATAAAAGCATTATTTTTGATTAAACACCAACAATGTACAACACAAGTTGTGCATTCTGTGATACCTACAGTCCACACAGCTCCTGTGGAATCAGAGTCTCCTTGTTCCTTGCATACAGTTATTTCCCCACCTCTTCAAAAACATCCTCTCTTCCACTTGACCCCTTACTGGTGAATCCCTCATTTTAAATGGAGGCAGGAGATTTCTGTCAGTTACACATCATGGGCTGCACCAGAAATTGCCAAAGTGAGAGATATATAGAATGATCACTTTTAGAATATTTAAATTCTCTTTAACAAACTTAAAATTTAAATAAGGGCAAAACAGTGGACCGTTTATGCAACTTGATTTTTTATGATATCCACTATTTATAACTTAGTGGTCCCATCTCTAGAAAAAATGGTTACATTTTGTAGTTCGTTATCTGAAATACCAATTGTCTTACAAAATATTTTATGGTATTTTTATTTGAAGCAAGTGATCACTTCACATTAATGTTTTGTGGATAAGACCATGATGTGCATATTTTATGGTTCCAATGGCAACTTTGCTTGTGAGCTGTACAGCCACTAAAATATATGTCTGACTTTAGCACCTATCAAGAAATCACAAATAATCTAAGCTCATGGTACTCTCCTCTGAGGAAACTGCTGCTTTAGAATGTATACTGATTGCTTCTTTCCGGAAAAGGGCTTAAGGTTTCATTAAGTTTGCTGAAAACATTTCAGTTGCAAAAAAAAAAAATAAATCTTTCCTTCTTGAGCCAAGTACTGAATTCTTTGTGGGCTGGTCTTAAAGTGTCTTGTGTCATGTTCCTCATAGTTTGGGGGTAAACATTTGAAATCTGCTAGAATGAGTCCTGAAATGCAGTCTGAATGGCTGAAAGATCAGAATTACATATGCTAAGTCCGAGATGCCAATTCTCAGAATATTTCATTTTCTCCAAAGTATGGTGATCTTGGAGTTGGTATAGTTAAGTTTGAGGGGGGTGAGGACTTGCCCTCCCCCACGTGGGGAGGCGCAGGGGGGGCTTGAACCCCAGAAAAAAGAAGTTTAAAGGAGAAGAGTGATTTTCAAGGTTATCTCTTCTCTGGGTTTTTGGTCTTACCATCTTTTGGCTTTACAGCACTCGGCATTTCAAATGCCAGCATTTCAACAGGGACCATGGTTTGGACATTATAGCCTATGTCACCTAAAGTGTCTTGTTCCTTATAGTTTAGACATTATAATCATCATTTTTGTATACTGTCCCAAACTCCCTTATCACAGAAGAGCATAGTTAGTGAAAGTAACAGTGGAAGGCAATGGGGTATCTTCTCAAATGTTGGATTGTCACTTTTTTGCTTCTAATACTTTCTGCCTAAACTCTGACTGAATCAAATTGCACTATGAAGAGTAACATGAATGAGACAATTGCATTCTTATTTTTTAATGCATTAGTCCTTCTATCAAAAATGTTAGCAGCCCTGAGGCAATCTTTTTATGCTCCAAGCCACTTACTGACCGAATGAGATTATAATTATCAGATGCTGGACATATTACTTGTAACCACTTTTTCTCCTGCTGCATATGAATTGGAGAAGTGCTTCTCTTCTTTGAAATGTTGCTAGTAACCACTTTCTGTTCAGCTGCATATGAATCAGAATACTTTTCCATTCAAGGATAATTTAGTGAAAGCTGGTTCCTAAATGAGTCTGTACATATGGAATATAATTTTCTCAGTAGTGATCTGCTTCTTTTGGGGTGTTAAACTGAGTTAATGTTGGGAAATGCATTCTGTCTTTCAGATTAGAAACTGTATGTTTTCATTTTAATACACTGTTATTGCTGTATTTAATCTCTGTTGTGTTATTTTACCCATATATTAGCAATATAGTATGTTATTTTGTCCCTCGATTGATAGCAGTCATTTTGCTATTCATGCATTTTTATTGACATATATATATTGCCAAGCTATTTTACAGAAGAAAATTACCCTGCATTTGTAATGGTTAGTGTTCAATCTTGTGTTTGCCAGCTGTTAATGTTTTGTGGCCAATGTTTCAAAATGCTACTTATACAGCTTCATCTAAATGAGTTATAGTCAATTCTTTGTACAGATGTCTTTAGGGAGAGAATCACAACAACATTAATACCGAGGACTGCAAAGTAATTAATGGAAAAGTGATTAGATATGCCTTCATTCTTCATGACTGTCTTATTCTGTCTGTCCACCCACAGACTCTAGCCAAATAAATTGCATGAATAAGACTAGCTTCAGGTCTCCACAAGGAGGTGCTCTGGATGTGGGAAGTCCAGCACCCCCATCTATTAGGTTGAAGATTGGAACACTAGCTACACATTCCTATTTCTTCTGGTTGACCCTTAACTAGTAGGTTTGTTGCTTCTGCCTGGGTTGCCTGCGTCATAATCAGGGTAAAAATCTCTATATCCACAGAGCCAGCTTTAATCATTCATCACTGCCTGATTTCTTTTCACATGTCTGTTCTGTCACTGCCTTCCTTAGCCCCTCTTTGTTGCAGTAGCCCAGGGTATAATCTTATTTGCACGCATTTTTTATCTTGGAATTGAAATGGTGACGCATGACTAACTGCAACAGTTTCCTGTCCTTATCTAGCTTTCATGGACTAAATTTTGTCCCTGTACCCAACAATTCTAATAGTCTGAAGCACTTCACATAGATATCTCACATCTGGGTACTAATGGAGGTTTGGTTCCCTCTAGAGAATGCCATTTATTCAGCACCAGTCACCCTAAGTAGTATGGGTAAATATATAAATTTCTTAAGGTCCCTTAGGGACTTAACAGCCCAGTGACTAAATAAAACCGCATGGCTGGCTATTTCAGCACTGTATGCCCAAATTGTAAGGGATTTGCACTACAATTAGAGATGGCCACATAAAGGTAGGCCTGCAGAATAAATGAAATCCATCCTTATTCTGGGCTTTTCTTGATGTTGTCTTGTAAGCAGAGATGTGAAACATGAATCTCCATCAAAACATAAAGCACAGTTATCTGAGTTAGCCATGTTCCATGAAAAATCTTTGGCATTGTGACTGGTAGATAACCTTGTGATGATGATGATGATGATTTTATTTATTTATTTATTTATTTACCATTTGTTTACCAAGAAAGTCTGACTTGGAACAAAGCCAATTTTCAGTGGACGCCCGGGAAGAAACACTCCAGAACAATAATTTTTGATGCTGTCTTCCTATAGGAACAACCTCCCCAAATGTACATACAGGATCCCTACATTTGGTTGCTTTGCAAAGGAATACTGTTCCATCTAATACAATACTGCTCAACAAATTCCACACTTTCCTGGTTCTGAACAATATATAGCTTTACTGTCTCCTAACAGCTGCTCTAATGTCTCTGCACCCAACTAACTGAACACTATAAACATTGTAAGAAGACATACAGTGTGTGTGTGTGTGTGTGTGTGTGTGTGTGTGTGTGTGTGTGTGTGTGTGTGTGTGTGTGTGTGTGTGTGTGTGTGTGTATGTGTGTGTGTATGTTCCTGTGATTGTTGTAAGGAGGGAAAGAACAAAATTAATCACTCTGAACATTTTCATTGCCAGCCAGTGGGATCCAATCTTTGGTAACAACCCAAGAATCACTGCTGACAAAACATGTTGTAGTGAGGAATGAATATACTTCTAAAACAAATAAAACAAATTCATCAACTTTCCAGAAATCTGCCTCTGAAAACATAGTGACCTCTCTAATAAGTTTCAAAGTTTATCTTCTTATCATTTTATTAAAAGTGCCCATGCATAACTGCCATGTAACTATCTAAAGGCCAATCCCTCCTTTCGTGTTTCATAATAGGATGTCATTTGACTGATTTTTGCATGTAATTAAGATGCCTCGTGGTTAAATTGTTCCATCATACTTTATATGTACATTGTGACACTTTGTCATTGAAGTGCTACAATGTGTTTTTAACCCTATCATGCCTATGTAATATGAGCAGCTTCCGAATAAAAAAGCTTTAAAAACATTTTTATTAACAAGACACCCATGTAAGTCTGCATACCTCAAGGACATCACCAAAGGGAAAGTGTGGATCTGCCTTAATGGATTCTATGCATACACCATTTGTAATTATGTAATTATCTGCACATTGATGTCACTGTGCATAAACATCATTGAACTTTTCATAATGTTGACATACAGAAAAATAATATTTTATAAACGTTTTTCCTTAAACTGTAGCCCCATAAAATTCGATTTTTTTTTTTTTTTTTGTGGGATGTAGTATGACACTAGGGGAGCCACATGGTTCGTAAGACAAGTAAAAAGTGTATTGGGACTGTAATGCGTTGTTTGTAATTTGGAGCTCTGATCATGAGTTGTAACTATTCATTGAATACTAAGTTAAGTTAAAGCTAAGTTTAAACTTTAAATTCTCACTAGTTAATATGAATAGCTAAATTGTTTTTCATTTTATTTACTTTTATTAGCTGGAAGAAACATTTGTTGTGACACTACCCTAAGGGATAAAGTTCAACGAATTATAGAATCTCAATAGCTAATATGAATAGCTAAAATCATGGACAGTTGAAATGCTTAGTCGATATCACTGAGCTAAAGTGACCTATATTTGTAACTCCTTTAAAATGGAAGAAGCACTTGTTTTGAAACATACACAAACAAGCAAATAAATGATATGAACATTACAAAACTTGAAATGCACTGCATGCAGCGCTAATCTAAAGATTTTGTTGAATTAAATAACTTTGTCTAAAGACTGACAAAGTACCAATTTTATGGAAGGAGAAAGGCAAACTGCAGTGAATGGTCTAAGCCAGACTTCTTGAAGCTTTTGTCTTTTTCTGAACTTTTGTCTTTTTCTGAACCAATGTTAATTTCATTTTTTTTTAATAACAATGTTACTGAACTTCATTAACAGCAGACAATGAAAACCATGGAGAAATGCATGAAAAGTGGACTTTGCAGCTCAAGGATTAGAGCACTGGTCTAAATCTCATCAAGGCCTCGATTTGAAGGGGGTTGGGGGACGGTATAATAGCTAAGGTGTTTACAAACACGAAACACAGGGTTTGATTCTCACCTTTAAAAGGAAATTGCTCGGCTTAAAATGGCCCATAAGGGCAGCTAACCAAGTACTTACATATGAAATGATATCTGTGCTATTAAACAGAGCAGAAAAAAACACAATCTAATGTAGGAAATAATGAGAAAAATTTATTAAAAAATAGAAAAGGTGAAACGTGAAAGCTTCTCAGTGGAAACACCACGTCTTTATTCAAAACAATGCAACCAAAATATTTAGACAGAATTATTTCACAAAACATTTGTAAAGCTATACTGTATATTAAGTATACTCAGATACCCAAGTACAGAAATCACCTCTGCATCACAGTCAAAGTCCTACAGTTTCCCATTTTTTCACGTTTGACAGGTGAGTGCCCCAATATTAAAGTGCAATTTCTACCCAGCACAGGGATTACTAGCAGCTCTGAGCTTTGTAGAAAGGCAGGAAAGTCTGTAATGACCTTTTTCCAACAACTAAAAAGTAGGGCACTTAGGAATAATGACACAAGCTTGCACCTCATAATTTACCTGTATTGTAGTATGCAATATGACAGCTCATTGGAGGATCTGAATATGCCATTTCTCTGCTGTTGTTTGATCTTGGAAATGGTATCTAGAAGAATGTGATGTGTGTGTGCATATCTGTGTGTGTGTGTGTGTGTGTGTGTTTATTTATATAATATAATATAAAGCTATAGGGGTGTGTTGGATTTAGCTTCCTCATGTCTGGGTGCAGGGGAGTTGCACCCCTGCAAAAAACATGTTACTCTCAGTGTACTTAGTGTATGTCTGGTATGAGTAGTATCTGTGAATATGTGATGTGGGTCTTTGTGCATGTATGTTTTGTGGTTATAGTACATAGTGCTTTTGTATTTGATTGTCGACCGAATGTTGAGAGATCAGGCATCAGTCAAAATGTGCACTGGGGGTCTTTTTCAATCATCCTTTAATCACTTGTGGTGCAATTTTGTCATTAGATAGTTAATAGTTGTGTGTGTGTGTGCCTGTCTGTGTGTGTTTGTGTGTGTGTGTGTGTGTGTGTGTGTGTGTGTGTGTGTGTGTGTGTGTGTGTGTGTGTGCATGTGTACATATATCTACTATATATGTGTATGTATATATGAATATATACACACACACACACACACACACGCGCGCGCACGCGCGTGCGCGTGCACACACACACACACACACACACACACACACACACACAAATGTTATCATACAACATGATGTCAAGAATCTAAATGGCAATGCTCAGATCTGCTCTGAGCTACAACAGAATGGCATTAAATATACTGATCCCAAAGATATTGCCAATATCCTGGCAGATTGATTCAGTGCCAACTGCACCCCCTCTCACTCCCTAAATGGACCATCTCAATACTGGAAGATTGCCAAATTCCGGTAATAACGGCAACACAGGTAAAAATCGCACTCTCCAAAGCTATGAATATATCATCCATGGGACCACATGACATCCCGGGCTGTGTACTACATGAACTACAAAAATGAACTGGCACCTCAGCTAAGGGTCATGTTTAATCATACCCTCACCTCTGGCTTCATGCCCACTGAGTGACGCACAGCTACAGTTATCCCACTCCACAAGGGGGGGATCCACCTTGGATCCCAGGAACTACCGCCCCATCAGTCTGATGAGCCTGATCTGCAAGGCCATGGAACGTATTATCATGGAACGTATAAACAAAGACATTGGCAACCTTAAAGCACTGGACCCCACCCACTTTGGGTTCGTGAAGGGACGATCTTGTCTCCTGAACCTTATTGACTTCTTCGACTCAGTCTCCAGAGCTGTGGACGAGGTAAGGCAGTCCACACAGCCTATCTGGACCTCACCAAGGCCTTTGACACCATCCCCCACTCTGGAATCATAGATAAACTTACTAAGCTGGGCATTAATCCCTATGTCACTCGATAGGTTGCCAACTGGCTTACTGACAGAACCCACACTGTAAAAGTAGCTGACTCCAAATCCATCTCCAGACAAGTGACAAGTGGAGTACCTCAGGGTTCAGTCCTGGGACCTCTCTTGTTTGGCATCTACTTCTCTGAAGTAAAAGCCAACACTAAGGGAGTCTGGCTAACAAAGTTCACAGATGACTGCAAAATGGGAGCCATTACTGAATCCCCAAATGATGTGGATACTCTACAAAAGGGCCTTACAGAAACATATGCTTGGTGCCAGAGCCATGGGCTCAAGCTCAATGCCAAGAAATGTATAGTTATCCCCTTTGGGAAAAAACATGTACCCATGAATTATCACATAGGTGGCAGTACACTAAACACCGAAAGTATGATAAGAGACTTAGGGACACAGGTGGACAGTGGTCTCACCTTTAATAACCACATCGCCACAACAGTCAGAAAATCCTTCTATGTGGCACACCTCATCACTAAGGGCTTTTCATCCAGAAAAAAGGAGGTCATTGTCCCACTGTACTCATTCCTCATTAGACCCATTATAGAATACAATGCCCCATTTTCTATGTACCTCTCAAGACATCTGCAACAACTGGAAAGGCCGCAGAAATACCTTACTAAAAGAATCACAGGCCTAAAGCAGATGCTCTATGCTGACCGCATTAAAAACTCCAGCTATACTGTCACATATCGTCTACTCCGAGGCTATCTCTGCTTAACATACAAGGCCATGTCAAACCCAGAGCTGTTGGACATGCTACACTTAAAGAAATCCCAATCCCTCAGAGCCACACGCTCCAGGGATCTAAATCTTGTCATCACAATAAACAAAACATGCTGGAGGGATAGGTTTCTGACCCAGAGACTCCCCAGACTCTACCCATACATGTCAAGCAGTGCGCCTCTTTGGCCCTCTTCAAAAGGAACCTTGATGATTGGATGGGAGAAAGGAAATTCACCCCGGGATCACATCAGTCGCTCTGCTATACAGGGGTCCAGGGGAGTAAATAGTGTGGGAAGAAATAGCCATGGAATTATGGCTAGTCTTCTATAGGCCCTAGGACCGATACCCTAGTACCAACCTATGAACCTATGAACCTATGAACACTGCAACACAAAGGAAGTAATTACACTGTCTGGTTTATTGTTCATTTCTATTTGATCATAGCAGAGCCATCTCTGTATGTTGCTTAACTATAGGAGTGGTTGGCTTAATCATTAAGATTGTAACCTCACAGACACAGGGTACAAGATTTGCTTCTGATCTGTACTTATTTTGCTAGGCTTTTAATAGTCTGTAAACTGATAGCCTAGCATTTACCCCCGAACCTTTGAATTATGTTTATTTGATCGGTGTGTATCTCTTGAACAGGTGGTTTATAGTTGCTCCTAATTCCCACAGCCTGGTACAGGTATTTGTTCTTCATGACTTATGGTAGATACCCAGTTCTTTATGGTATCTTGTTAAGTAATGTCACTTTTAATACTAACTTTTAGATAGCAGAGTTCAGCTGCTTGTGTTTCTCAGCCCAACATGTCTTACTAAGTCATGGCATGTTCTAGTATAGACCATAAACAATGCCATTGTAAGGACTTATGTGGGTATAGTAAAGGTAAGTCTTGTTGTTGTAGAACTGTAGTTGTATTAAGGTGTTTCTATGAAATTACTGTAATTTACAGCATAATTTAGAGGAAAGTTAGAACATTCTCTCTCTCTCTCTCTCTCTCTCTCTCTCTCTCTGTGTCTCTCTCTCTGCGTCTCTCTCTCTCTCTCTCTATATATATATATATATATATATATATATATATATACATGGATTCACTTCAGAAGATCGAATCTCGAACTGCAAATAACCGAAACCAAAAGCTCGAGTTTCGGAAACTCGAACTTCTGAAGGGAAACCATAAAAAAAAAAAAAAAAAAAAAAACACAAACTTCGCTTTTGCAGGGGGGCTTTGCCCCCCACACCCCCCTACTTAAATATACCAACTCCAAGATCGCGCTACAGTGGGGAGATGGGAAATCTCCCATCTTGCGCTGTATGCGGAAGCGCAAAACGGGAGATTTCTCACTTCCTGCCAACACCACAAAACAAATAAAACATTACGTACACACAAGGCGTACAACAATACTTGCCTCTGTGTGCACGTAATGTATTAAGGTAAGTAAAGTCTAATTTCTAAACACTACACACATTCGATTTATTAAAATCTCGATCATATGGTCTCGACCATATGAAATTCGAGATTTCAATAATTCGATTATGTGAAGTGTTCCCATATATATATATATATATATATATATATATATATACCTCATTAAAATTCAGGATAGATACTATTTTCTTTGCTTTTCTTATAGAAAAGTATTGCAGAATTTAGAATTTCCTGAGAAAATAGTGAAATGTAGTAAACTGCAGAATTCATTCTGTGACACAAATCCAGCTTGGTTTAGGTATTCTACATATACTTTAAACTGTTTTGTTTTCTGTTGTTTGATGCTTTGCTCCAATTTACTGGTAGTCATGGTTAATGCATTTTCTTGGGTGGTTTCATTAGAAACTTCTAATTTCATGGTAGTGCATAGTTACTAGAGTTAATTTTCTTATTTAAATAGATGAGTGCTTATGTTTGAGAAAGTTTCTAGTTTCTCATTGCATAAATGATTTCCAGTGAGTAGGCAAGTCCTTTTAGAACTTTGGTTTTGGAATTGTCCCTCTTAAATGTTTTGTTTCACATTTGTTACAATGTCTGTGTATAAGCAGCCTTGTTAACTCAAATAATCAGCTGACGTCTTTGTCCCTGTACTTATATATAATCCCTGTATTCTGTAGGTGCTGTCAACATTATTGGCCGCTGTTTTTTTTTTTTTACTTTAATTTCCAATTTTTTGATACTTTTTGGTTTATTTTGAGTATCTTATGCTCCTCAAATGCCATACCCTGCTGATACATACATAGGACAGTGCAGTGATGCAGCAGTACCATTGTCACCTTACTGCAAGAGGTTCTCCAGTTCAATTCTTGGCTGGGGTGCCTTCTGTGCAGAGTCTGCATGTCCTCCCTGTGTTCATGTGGGTTTCCTCTGGGAGTTCTGGTTTCCTCCCACATTACAAACACATGCATTTGGAGCATTTCTCCCTGGGCCTCTGCTGAAATTTGGCTCCATTCCAAGTCAGACTTTCCCAGTAAACAAATGTTAAATAAGTAAATAAATATGTAACATAGTCATGCCTATAGACACATCTTGCACATATGACTTCAAAAGCAACCAGTTTTCACAGACACTGTAACAGATATGATGCATGTTCAAGTGAGACAATTCCAAAAGCAGCATTTTAAAGGAAACTGTGTAGTCACTGGAAATCATTTATGTAATCAGAAACTAGAAACAAACGTTATCAGTCATAAGAACTCAACTATTTAAATAACAAAATTAAGTCTAGTAACAATCCATGTTCTGAGATGTGAGGAATTGTATAAAAAATTTATAGTGTTCAAATGGAAAAAATATGTTCTTATAAAAATGGAAGACAGGTTGCATAGTTACAGGGAGTAATTTACTTCATAAGTATAATGTTTTACTTACAAGCTTAGGAAAACTTTAAGGGGAAGAATACTGCAGACAAAATAAGTCCTAATACTATGCTAGTGGTACAAGAATCGAGCAAATTACCAGTAACTTTCATAGGAGAAATAAGCAGGAATTGAAATGGAAGCTGAGCTTTTATTAAGGAACAGTTAGAGCCTGCCCAGCAGTGTGTCATAGAAGGATAAAGGTCTTAGTGTGACCCAGATGACATGTGTTTTGTTAATAGCATGGGCACTGGTGGGAATGGGGTCCAGTTAGATGGGCATGAGTGGCTGTTGCTGGCTTGCCATTCTGGTTTTGGCTTGCAGCTTCGGTGGCATGTAGTGGGAGTATATAGTGTTGCACTCATGAAGAATGGACCTACAGAGCACATACTCCCTAGTAATGCCAAATACATTGAAGCTAGGAAAGATATTTGCATGAAGGCACACAGTATTCCAATGGTGAACCTCAGGAGTACCACTGTGTAGTGTTAGGAGCTCCAGAAGTTGGGAGGGGCTTGATCCACCTCATTGTCTCTCCAGCTTCCTGTAATCTGATCCTCATTATCTTAGAGGGAGGGCTGGTGAACACACACCATGGAATGAATGGGACAGAGGGCTCTCCCTGTCAGAGTGGGTTGGTCTGGCTCCCACTCTGGCCTATGCACACTGGTGAGCTCTGTGGCACAGGGTCAAATGGGCTGAAAGATTTTCAACTGCACTAGAAAGATCTCAGTGTATGACACCTCTGCTCTGGAATGGTGAGCCTTCCAAGCAGGCTGGATCCCTGCCTTCAATGTAAGAATAAATGTGTCAGTCAGTTTCAGGAAGGTGAGTCACTGAGTCAGTCAAGTAGAAAAGAAATAAATTGTAATTGGAGCCAAAAAAATTGGTAAATAGTATGGATGGTGTTGTAAAACAGGTTATGATTCACATTTCTATTTATCCCTAAGATCTAAATAAACTCTTTAAAAGAAGGCATTACCTGGTGTTTTCATATGGCATAACGGATTCTATGATGCCAAATGCTAAGCTCTCATCAATATTAGATAGCCGACATGTCCCCTGGCTGAAAAAGGCTAGATAGTGAAAGCTCTGAACTGTGTGTATTTATTTTTTGTTTGGCAAAGTTTATGTCAAACATATCTGTTTCTTATCTTGTAAACTATATTATAAGCTCATTGAAGATATCAGAATCACAAATACAACAAGTACAATTGTGATTAGTGCATTAATGTCTGTATTCTCAAGGAAGGGGTAAAGATGAAGTCACATCTGACAATTATCTGTAGTGCAAAAGTCAGAAATTCACAAAATTGCACAAATGGGGATTCAGACATGTAAAGTCTAGTCTATATTATCTGCAAGTTAACTGGCAAATGCAAAGAACTATGAAAACAGTGAAGAATCTCAATAGAATGAACAGTAGCAGTAGATATAAGGTCTGATATATTGCAGTTTAGAGAAGTTCAGAAAAGTCCCCTTCAAGGACTTTGTCTCACACCAGTTCACTTGTTAAATGGAAAAAGTATGAAAAGCAAATTATTTACCTTCACTAAATAACTGCTGTCTGAAATCAGTTCAGAGTAAAGGAAATACTGGAATAAAATCAGATGAAAGTAAAGTTTAATACCTGTAGGTCAGAAGCACAGGTAGCTGAAGTCAAAATATGGTAACGAAAGCAAAGTGAAAGTCTGCACCCAGAAGCTCAGTATTTGTTAAAGCAATTGAATCAAGGTCCTCTGTTATTTATGGAAAAAGTGGACAGCTTTGTAGCAAGAGTTACAGACATTTGTAAAAGACAAATTTATTGAAACTCAAAGAAGATCAAGCAAACTTCTCAATAACTATTACATAAAAGTAGAGACTATACAATGATAGAAATATTGAGATAGAGAGATAGAGAGATTACTGCACTCAAGTATCCAAGAAGGGTTGTAAATCTGCAAGAATTTTCTAAAATAAGATCAGATGTTCAGAAAGAATAACCCTGTTAAATGTACTAGAGGTGTAGGACTGCTAACAAAAGTAGATGCAAGTAGTGAGAGAGCAAAAGCTGAACATGGCACTATATAGACTGAAAAGCTGCATTTACTAAAAAGTCTATTGAACTCATAAAATGATCTTACTTTGATACATGCTTGTTATAAAGTTAAGAACAATTTAATAGAGTCACTGTAAATAATGTCCAATGCTTCAATTTATTTTTCTAGAACACATGCCTTTAACTATGGTAATGCCGAGCTACAGGAAGTTGCATGTCGCATGTTCACTTTTTTCTTGAAGCACAAAAAAAAACTCTTAAGGCTGCTAACATAGCCACAATGCCTATGTTCTTTATGAATTACCTGTGCACACTCAGACTTTTCTAAATTTGCACTTTCCTCCTTGTGAGCTTTAAGCTGTTTTACAAATTACATTTCTTATAATTTCTCTAATTTACTTTAAAGCATCATTTTTTTAAAAGCTTATGTATTGTTTTACCTTTTACAATTATTAGTATTGTGTATGTAGATGACTTTAGTTCTTAGCAAATTAGGAACTCGCCTTTTATAAGATACCTTTTTAGTACAAAGTCGCAAGTGTGGTATTTTACAGTACAAAAGTAGTACAAAAAGAGGAGTTAATCAGCTGCCCAGGATGAAACAATTTTATTTACAGAGTAATAAATAGGTAAAAAAACAGCATTTTGCTATCATAGAGTGAACATCAAAATAAAATTGCAGTACTTTTATATAGTTTTTCTATAGTTTTCAGTGATACCATTAATGCTACATCCCAGAGTCATCCAAAACAAACAGTACTTATGATATTTTCCTTCAGTGCAGATAGATACATCTAACCAGTTGTGACTTGGAGGTGCTTCCAGTCCTTCAAAATATTATGTAATGAAATAGCTGATACCCCTTCTGTATTTAAGACTACGCTTCAAAGTTTTCCTTCAATGAGTCACTTCTAATCCAAGAATCAGGAAGTTGATCTTAGTAAGGCTAATGGCCCTTACATTCATCTGGTGGCAGCTGATACCCACTAATTCATATTATGCACTGGCCCAGTAATCAAGGAGCCTCAATGCTCACCACTGGCAACAGTGTGGGACATACACAGTGGGAGAATGACAATTATACACACAGTAAAGTGCAATTTCCCTGAAGAGCACACAGAGACCACAGTGAGTCTGGGGCTGGTTTCTCCATCTTTATACAGATTCCCAGTAAGAATCCCCACTGGCACAGCTATAGGGCTAAGATCTCAGCTGAGGGGCCAAGCCAAGACCTCCAGTTCCTTCGCTGTCCAACCAGTGCTTCGTGTCCCTGCCCAAGTAGATGACACATAAACACAGTTTGAGATTTGATTTATATACAAGCACACACACACCTGGGAAAAGCTGGCACAGGTTTACTAGCTATGCCCCTTCTGCCAAACTCTAAGGTAGCTTTCATTGCCACCAACCCCTACTTAACAGCTACTATAAGGCAATTACAAAGGATGTCCAATCCTACTGTGTAATGTTACTATTATCTAAATGGTAGTCTGACCAAGACTTGCAAGGTTATTTAGGAGTGGCCTGTACAGTGTCACCAAATACATATGCAAGTATTCTAAGAGCTTAAATATGTCTTACAAATATCAGCCACAAAGATAGGTTTAAATATATTTAATAATAAATAATAAAAGAACAAGACAATACTCAGTAAATCAACACAGTGACTTTAGAGTTCAAAATCACAGGAAATAGTTTAAAACAACATTGCAGAACAGTCTCATATAAATACAGAAAACATCTAAACTAAGCTTTACTATATTCCTATCTATATCTAAAAGAGATACTATACCCTAAATCTTACTTACAGCAAGGCAAGTGTAGATGGTGATGATGAGTGGATGTTTCCAGATCAAAGACAAAACACAAAATGCACAGTCTCTCTCTGAGAGAGTTCTTAAATTAATATCAAATATTACTTCTGGGTTAGCTTGGATGATATAATTTTTGTCACCTGACTTCAGTTTCAAAGCTAAACCTTTTGTCAAAACTAACAGAATTTAGCAGCTGTCTATGAGAATACCTAGCCTTCAGATGTTTGTACCTGCTAGAGGACATAAAACAATAAAACACAAAACAATGCAGAAGGCACCCTAGTTCTAGACATCTTGTCTCCTTGCTGCATTGAAACTAACTTATCATAAAAACAATTTAATTTCAAATATTCTTGATGTTTTGCACGTTAACCCTTTTATGTTCTAATGTCTACTGTTAAAAGCAATATACATTTGCACAGGTATATAGTTTTTATGCATTTCTGTTCTTTTCCAGTAGGGTACACTGTGGACACATCCTTGAAGCTCAGTACTGTACAATCCCTGTTCAACACACACTTCTGTACCAGTACTTTAATATACACACAACATATAGTTCTCTTACATTTGTAAGACAAACATATGAATCATGTTGATATTCCCAAATGCCATATGATTATTTACAAAATTCCAAAGAGTTGTGCTTGCAGCGTGACACCTTCTACGCTTCCTGTATCCTCTCTCTCTCTACTAAGTGTGATGTCTTCTCACAGCACCATATATAAATTAATACAGCATATCTGGAGGTCAGCCAGGTCAGCATTGTCCTCATCAGTATTCTGATGTGAAATGAAGGCCATGGCTTCTTCAATAAATACATGTACAGATTTTGTACCCCATTGTCTAATTTACCCTTTATAAAATCTTGATTACAAAAATACCTTTCTTCTGCCAGCTGTGCTTGCAGTTTGCCTTTTTACTTCAGCAGTTACAGAAGTTTCCTTACCCTTAGAGTCTGGGTTCTGTTTATGACTGGTCCTCTGTTTAGGTGTATCAGGGAGAAGTTTAAAACTTAGTTTAGGTTCTACTTTCCCTTTTTTTCTACATGAAACATATCTGTCTCAGTTTCTACACTCTTTCCTTTCCATGTATTCTTTATTGTGGGCTCTTCCCTGCTGGTTCCACACGGACTCTATTACTTTATTTACTGGAGTTTTTCTACATGCCTTCCTTGTTATATTCCTAATGTTATACCATTCACAGTGACTTCTCTTGTTCCTTTAACTACAGGAATCCATTGGTAAGACTGAGCACCAGATGCATGAAACCTTTCCACCAGGACCACATACTAGTCCCTTCTGTGCCTTTAGTCCTACAGCTTCTTTTTCTTTACTAACACCATTTATTTGTAACACTACATATGATTGAATTTTCCCACCAATATCTTCTACAACTCTTGGAACTGGAGAAGGTCTTTGGTCAGTTATCACATCATATGTTAAGTTAGGCACTAGATCTACTACATATAACATTTTACCTAAAATGGTTTGTGCCTCTTCCTTTTTATATGGTACTCTCCCTTGTCTCTATACAAATACATTCCTTCAGTTTTATGTTTACTTGCTATCTTGTATGTACGGATGGAGCCCATTTAGGAACTCAACTAATCAAAAAGTTGAACTTCATATAGTTTACACCATATGATCGACGTTTTGAAAAGTTGAACTATGAAAACCAACAAAAATCTACATTTTTGAGAGGGGTAAGCCCAACTGCAACCCCCTACAGCCCTTGCATATTACATATACCAACTCCGAGATCACTATACAGTCAGGAAAAGGGTAAATTCCCCTGATCCCCACTGTACCACAATCCCCATTCAAAAACTTTGCCATTTTGGAAAGTCAGTCATATGGTCTTGACAATATGAGGTTCAACTTTCTGATAAGTAGAGCTTCTGAATGGGACCTCTAAAAACATATTGTGATCTAACTAATGAGTTCAACAAACTTTTCACCTCTCTCCCTTCCACTTCAGTATTATAGTTGACAAGTTTAAGTAATAAAAAAGCTGACACTATCCTTCTAACTATTCAAAGTTCAGCATTCTCACATTGCAAAAGTATGATTTCATGAACAGCTTGTTGACTAATCTATCCGCTTCTACAGGTGCAGTATTAACGGCAGTATTTTACTATGTATTCTTTCCTAAAACATATAGTACAAACCAAATCAAATAGTTGCTGTCTTTTTTATGTGAGCTTCAAGCATTTTTTTAAATTGTTAGCAGGACACATAAGAAAACAAATTTTCACCATCAGAAAGTTTCATCTTAAGGTAACCTTTCTCACTGACATGAGGATCATTTTCACAAGAATAAATTCTAATAGTTCCTTGTTACACAGAAAACAGATTTACTCAAAGCCATGAGGTTCTTCTTAACCAGAACAAATCTCTTTAAGGGCACACAGGTTACTATAGTTTCACAGTGTACACAAGCTCAGATCAACTGATAATTACTGTTTTAAGACTCAGCAAGGTTTGCATTCATTTCTGAGGCAGAGAGAAATATTTAGTCAATGCTTTGTCTTGCAGGCAGCTTTTGGAAAATCAGTTTAGTTTGTTAGAAGAAAGCTGCACTTGCCCACTAGATCCACCAATGTGATATATGACATACTGAAGTACAAAAATAGCCATATGCAGTTTCTCCAGGTTTAAACAACTTTGATTAAGGAGAAAACTGAACACAAAATCAACATTTTGCTATCATATGGGGGAATAACAAAATACTTTTGACAAAACATTTATTTTTTCCACAGTTTTCTCTGACAACATTTGTCCTCTATCCCAGTGTCATCCAACATAAGTAGCATTTATAATATTTACAAAATTTCCCTTCAACACAAACAAATATATTTTAACTGTTCGCAGGACTTGCAAGTACTTCCAAATCTTCATAAGACTTGCTGCAGAGTTTAGATCTTATTTCTTTACATTCACCTACACATTTAACATGTTTTACTAAATATCTTTTTCCACTGTTTTTGTTTCTTCTGCTCTCTCTCTCTCTACTTCTGTAAACATGAAGGTGTGTCTCCTGTTATGGGAGCAATGCTCTGTTCTTCATGTATTTTTTCTACAGGCAATGCTCCCCTCTACTTTTCGACTTTATGTGCAACAATCTCCTGTACCTCCTGAACAGTACTTTTCTGTAATGATTTGTCACCTAAGGTTTCCAGTTTATTACATTTTAGTAGCTATAAAGTGTTTTGGTATAACTGCATTACATCATTTAATTTTATTTTTGAATTGTTTGCAATTGCAGTAAATGTAACTTTTTCCCATTTGTTATAGATCATGTCAAAAAATGTTTTTTCATACCAGTGCACTACCTGCTATACCTCTCAGCTTTCATGCTCTAGAATTGAAAAGTAAAATGTGGCTGGGGGGGGACGTAGACTCAAAGTCAGAAACAGTCTTTAGTAATTCACTTTAATACATTAATAGAACAACTGGTTTTGCATTAACATGCACTTTCTAAACAATGAGAAGTATAAAACTCTAACACCTTGCATTATTGGCTGGCTGTAATACTCAAGTGATTTATAGGAAAAGCAAAAATTTTACAGTGGATAGGGCAAAAATATGAGGTAAAATCAAGGACCATTGGGAAAGCAAAAATTTTACAGTGGATAGGGCAAAAATATGAGGTAAAATCAAGGACCATTGGGAAAGCAAAAATTTTACAGTGGCTAGGGCAAAAATATGAGGTAAAATCAAGGACCATTGGGAAATATGCTGAAAGTGTTGATGTCTTTAAGAAGTAGGAGTAGTTCATACTGCTGGAGAGAGTACAGCCAGAAGCAGTTTAGATGGTGAAAAGACCAGAGGTAATAATGCACGAGAAGAGGTTCAGAGAGCTTGGCTTTTCCACTGGAAACTAGGAGTGAGATGTGATAGTGATACATATAGCAATAAGAAGGAAATGTTATGGAACTGCATTAAAAGGGAAGAAGCTGAATGCTGGATCAGCAGATCAAGGGCAACATTTAACTTATGTGAAGGCTACTTTTTCAGAGACAGGCTAGTGAACAGCTGGAATCAACTACTGCAGTGTATAATGGAGGTTAAAGACATCTGAGGTCTTTATGAAAAAGGCCTGGGTTTCCTGGAAGCAGAGATGTAGCCAGAGAATATAATTTTTCACTTGTGTGATCTTATTGCTGCCCCATCCCACCTGCACCTAACAAATGTTTGCATCAGTTTCACTCTAAAACCATTAAACAGATATTTTTCAGTGTATAAAACTCTTATTGGAGGCATTAATCTGGACATTCGTGGACACGGTATGGCCTAAAAAAGCCATGGTGTCTGTAAGTAATGAAGAGAAATTTGTACTCAGTGGAGTACAAAGGGTATGCCTAACTACACCTTTGCCTGGAAGCAGGAGAAGCAGCTATCTTAGGCTAGTACCACCACTTTGGCAGAATAGTGAGATTTGTGAACTCCTTCTGCTTTATGTAATGTAATGTGCTCATAAAATGTCCCACCTTTATAAGGGCATTAAGATTTCTAAGTAGAAGAGTAGAACAGTAGTACAGCAAAAAATGATTGATTTGAACAACTAGCTGCCTTTCTGGTGTCATTCTAAGGGGATCCAGTATTTGTCAGCTTGGGAGGACATGGTCAACAGGCCACGTTGCTTTGCCAAGGATGGTCTGCACCTTTCTCCTACAGGCTTTTGAATACTGACTAAGACTTTGTCCACCCCCCATAGTGCCTTTTTAAGCAATGCCAAATTGACAAACCTACAGACATAGCAAAATCAGCTCAAGAAAACCTCAGGGTGTTACTTCTCAATGCCAGGAGCCTAAAATATAAATCTCCACTGCCTCCAAGCCCTCCTCTCACTCAACAATATAGATATCTGTGCAGATACCAAGACATGGTTTAAAGCAGCAGAAATACCCTGATAGTGCAAGGTTTTAGTGCCTTCCACACCTTTAGACCAGTAGCTGCACAGACAAGGGCTAAAGCTGGAGGTGTCTCCATACATATCAGTAACAAGCATGCCTCTAAGGTGGTCAAACAGGACAATGTGTGGGAGTTCCTCCACATGCAGCTCACCATAGACAAAATCCCATACCATATCCTAGCTATCTATAGGTCACCCTCCATGTATACTTGAACCTACTGGAGACACTTGCCATCCAACCTAACACACTACTTTAATTATCCCTCTGTAGTTTGGGAATCCTACACAGCTTCAAATCTGCAGACACAGAGATTCCTGGACTTTGTAAATATAAACACCTTTGAACAAATAATGAATATGCCTGCTAGAGGCTCCAACATACTGGACCTTGTGCTCACAAATGTGGGAGAATGCTGCCCCCCCTTCCCAGTGTGTCTCCGACCATAAAGCTGACTCCTTTGAAATCAAAATCAACTCCATAATCTCATTAAGACCAGTAAAAGGAACTATTCAAAGACAAACTATCTGTTATTAAGTGATGGTTTGTCAAAATTCAATGCTCTTCCAAATGCTGAGGGGGAACCAAGTCTATGCTTAATTGCTCTGCAGAACCATGTCAGTGATTGCATAGAGGCTGCTGTACCTACCAGAAGTAAACCCAGGACTAGCCCCAGGAAAAAAACCACCCTGGTGGCATCCCAAATTAAAGAGGATATACAACAAAAGGAAAAAATGGCAAAATCAGGAAGGGTAATTCACATAAAGATAAAAACTATCTCATCAGAGTAAATACACAACTAAGAAAATAATTAGGTCAAGCAAAGCCATTTTTGATTTTAAGATACCTTCCCAGGTGAAAGATAACCATAAAGCCTTCAATAGCTATGTCAGAAACCTCAACGGCAGCACACAACAATGTGCCGAACTGATGGTTAATAGTTCCACATTCATTGAACCTGGCAATATAGCGAACCTTTTAGAGGACACATTCAATTGCAACTTTACCCCCCCTCACCCCCAACCATGCCCACAATATTAGCCTCAAATATAATCCCTCCAGCTATGACTATGGAGCATGCACTGGCTGCACTCACTAAAGCCAAGAATACAGGCTCAATAGGCCCTGATAACATCCCAGGATGCCTCCTGAATAGTCTAAAATAAAACGTATCAGGACTCCTGGAGTCATTATTTAACTATAGTCTTAAAACAGGCTTTTTGCCACTTGAATGGAGGACTGTGACAGTCATTCCCCTTCATAAGGGGAAACTTCAACAGATCCTGGATACTACAGACCTATTAGTCTGACTTGTCTCATTTGCAAAGCCATGGAAAGAATTATGATGGAAATTATCACCAAGGACATAGGAGATCTCCAGACACTGGATCCTTTATAGTTTGGCTTTGTCAAATGAAGGTCATGCTTACTGAATCTAGTGGACTTCTTTGAAAAGGTCATTAAGGCAATAGAAGAGGGGAAAACTGTGTATACTGCCTACCTAGATCTGGCTAGAGCATTTGATACAATACCCACTCAGGCATTGTCATCAAACTTACAGAACTAGGTATAAACCCCTTTAAAACAGGCTGTCTAGCTGGTTGGCTGTGGTAAGACCCAGGAGATTAGAATTGGTGAGGCCACCTCCACAAAGAGACTTGTCACCAGTGAAGTCTCCCAGAGCTCTGTGCAAGGCCCACTCTTCATTGGTATCTACTTCTCGGATGTCAAATCCAATGTCAAAGGCCTCTGGCTAACCAAGTTCACAGGCGATTGCAAACTGGGAGCAGTCACTGAATCCCCCCAAAGATGAGAGCACCCTTCAGGAAGGTCAAATACAGGCAAATGCTTGGCATCAAAGCCATGGTTTAAAACTCAGTACCAAGAAATGCATTATAGTACCTTTTGGGAAGTCTGCCACCCTGGGTAAGTACATCATCAATAAAACACCCTTAAACATTGATTCACTAGTTAGGAAACTGGGAATTCTTGTAGATAATAACCTAGTCTTTGACCAACATGTGCCCAAGGTAGCAAGATACTCCTTTAATAACTAGGTCCAGAGAAGTCATCATATCACTGTTCACGGCCCACAACAGACGCATCTTAGAGTGCAATGCCCACTTCAGTATGTACCTGATCCAGACATATGCAGCAACTGGAATGTCCACAAAGATTCCTTAAAAAGAATACAGGGACTAAACAAAATGTGCTATGCTGATTGCTTCAAAGTCTTGTCTCTTCATTCAGTATTATACAAACTTCTGAGAGGTGATCTTTGTCTGGCATGCATCCCTTTTTGATGAATTTTTGTACAACCGCAAAACAAACAGCATCAGACCTATTCAGACATGTTGGAGAGAAAGATATGTTTCTCAGAAAATTCCCATTCTGTAGAACAGGCTCCCCATCCATGTGAAGCTGAGTTCCTCCCAACAGATGGGTAATTGGAAGTTGACCCTTGGTCTGGCTACTATGTCTCTGATGGAAAGATGCAGTCAGTAAGTCACCCCCTATAATTCAAATATAAATCAAATTTGTGGGTCATATTTGTGTTGCACAACTAGGCTTTTAAGGGCCCTGTGAACTTATGAATATCCCTGCATGAAAATGTAGTGTATTGCACATATTACAGCAGTTTAGAGAAATGATTACCTGAATTAGAATTAAAACTGGTGACAGAGCCTTTTATGCTCCTGCATATATTGTGCTTTGAACTTCTACTCTGTCTTGACAACAGGGACAGCTGATTTACATGTTTTCAGGGTTAAGCTGGAATCATATTTTAAAATGGCTGGAATCATATTTTAAAATGGTGGTCCTCTTAGTAAAGCTGCACATTGCAATGGTTGCATATGTACTGTTACAAACTATGTTTTACATCTATACAATACACAACAGTCTGTAGTGAATTGCCTCTTCTTATGCACTCATTTTTCAATATGCTTTCTTTGTTTATTGCATTGTGATAACTGGAGAGGTCACACCAAACTAAATGAACCCTTTTTACGTGAAACCAGAAGAGAATAACTAAATAAATAAATAAAACTAATAAAATCAGTTTGTAGCAGTGCACAGTAATGCTGTGTCCTATTTTAACTTCTCATATTGACAAAAATAAATGACTAAAAACTAAATTAAAAATAGGCCTAATGGGTCCACTGAAGGAAGACAAAAAAGAGAGGGTGCACAAAGGCCCCAGCATACAATTTTGAGGCCGCACAATAACAATATCTGTTGTAGTGGAAAGGAGTGAGAGCACTTGGGCTCACTTTCCTTTGTCCTAAAGATGGCCTGTGTGCCATAACTATGCACTACCATTCATACCCGTAGTACTGAATCCTAAAATCCATGGATATGACAGACAATGTCGTAAGCCTTGTTTATTTCTAAGAACAAGGCTTCAGTGTGCTCACAGCAAAGCTGTGCAGAGTGTTAGCAACCAGCCCATATCACTTCAAATGGCAAGTGAGCGGTTTCTGCACTGCACTTTTCAGCTGTTCTGCAGCTGCACTGAGCAGCCACTGGCACTCAGTTTTGTTCAACGTTCTACTCTTTTGGAGAATCACAATTCATGCCTCCTTTTGCAGTGCAGAAAGGAAGCTACAAAGTAACAATTTGCTAATTCGAATTGCTGTGGGTATACATATCCCATAGCAGGCAAACTAAGGTATTGTAAATGTAAGCCATTAGCAGTAGTAGAATAATTAGCTTACTTTTAATGGCAAGTTGTCCTTTCTGGCTAGCGATATCTGTGGTACTGTAAAAAAGAAGGGAGTGACAGCAGTCTTCACGAGAAGTCTGAATTCATCAGGTTTGTGGAGATCCATAATAATTTTTTCACAGCTGCAGCATCTGAAAAGTAGATATTTCATTTGTGATTAGCATGTGAGGAAGGTTTATTAAGAAAGTCCTTGCAGCAAGTGTTGATTTATCTAATGCACTTTTTAAGAACAGATTCATGACTCCAGAGTGAAGTAGGATCTACAACTGAAGAGCACGGGATCCCTTATGATTGTTTATCTTAGCAGACCGCAAATCCTTTCTAGATGCATTGCTAAGGAGCCAGTAAGCCTCGCAATCATAAGGTAGGCCAATTTCATATACCATCTCCTCAGAGAAAAGCATGCATAGAATGATCTTTCTGCAGGCATAGAAACATTAGAAGCAGTTCTAGAATTCAACAATTTAAGGCAAGTCTTATGCTTCTTCTTCTTCTTTCGGCTTTTCCCGGTTAGGGGTTGCCCACAGCGGATCACCGTCCGCTCATGATGTAAGGCAAGTCTTATGCTGAGTGGAAATAAAAAGAAGTTAACAGTTAAGTAGGACTGCAATTTACCTGGAAGGATGGAAATGGCCAGACCAGGTAAATTGAGAAGTCCTAGATTGTAGACCTCTGTGTTCCTTTGGGATCGATCATTTAAATTATGCCCACCAGACTCTAAATTATCCCTATTTTGGAGGAACTTTACTATTTTCAGGCTGATTTACCCTTACACATTATGTACTTATTTTTGGAGGAATGTCACTATTTTCAGGCTTGATTTACCATTTCACTCTATTTTCTTAATCCTTCTCATCATGCAAGATTTTTAACACTGTCTAGTACACAGAAAAACAAACTACAAAGTCAACATACTAGTGTCACCAATAATTTTAAGAAAAAGGGCACACGTCTTTAATTTCCCTTTCATAGAAGCAAAAATCAATGACCCTTGCTTGGTAGACTTTTGGAATATACTTCATTAAAGTCTACAGATTTTGCACTGCCGCTTTGATAATGTGCTTAAATCTTGCATTATTTTTGTCACACTCTCTGTTTTTCAAATGCATGTTTCTGATTAGTATCTTGCATTCCTACTGGAAGCAGGAAGAGCTATGTGCTATTTGGTATTCAAATTTTATGCTAACTAAATGTCCAGATTTTTGACATGATATACCAACTTTTCAAAGGCCTTTGTTCCTATTTTCAAAGTCTGCAAGTTAAGAGGTGTAATTACCAGAGTCTATATTAGAAGATCAAAACTCCAAAAGAGCGAACACTCTTTAATTGAACTCTAATACTCGAAACCACACAATATCAAAGGTAAGGAACAGCAATTTTTTTCCCAGGGAAAAAAATCGCTGGGCCGTTGTGGGGACTTTGCCGTTTCCTCCACTGCGGTGCGATCTTGGAGTTGATATATTTAAGTAGGGAGGTGTGTGGGGGAGTGAAACCCTGCACTTTATTTTGTCTTTGGAATTTTATTTTTTTTTTATTTGTACCAGCAATTTTTTCCCTGGGAAAAAAAATCGCTGTTCCGTACCTTCAATATTGTGTGGTTTCGAGTATTAGAGTTTGATTAAAGAGCGTTCGCTCTTTTGGAGTTTTGATATTCTAATATAGACCCTAATTACCACATGGAGGGTATCAGTGACCTCCTTACAGTGTGACCCTTTATTAAACACTAATTATTCTGAATGATGCATGCATAGTAGGGCTCTCTAAAAACTTTGTGCTGAAAAACATCAAGGAATCATTTGTACATAATAATAAATAATAAAAGAATTAAATGGAATGCAATCAACAACAACATGGTCTGACAACTTATAATAATCCCCAGCTGTGAAATTTCTTCAGATAAAAACACTGGTAAATGATTGCTGAAACCAATAGTTATAACACTGGCACCTTGTAAAAGGGAGGACTTATTTGTTAGGATCCAATCAAATAGATTGTCGATTCCTCTGTGTTCATTGTATGTACTAGACAGGATAATAACTTCATGGGCATCCTTAAGGTATGGACAGATGATGTGCTCCCAGAAAATTGAAGTCTAAACAACTAAAGGTAAGTGATCCGGTAGTAAGGTTCACTCCTTAGATCTTCAATCTTTTTTGTCTCCTGAGGTTTTCATTGTCATTTAGCCTTTTTTGCGGTCATATCAGGTGAGCAGCTGGATGTTTGCTACAGTAATTCTCATTTTTTGTTTGTTTCCTTCATACCTAACCTCTCTTTGTATGTCTGAGTGATAGTGATCGTACTTAGTGTTATAGGATTAGTATGCAAGAGGCACAGTTTGAATATGCCATGTAAAGATATAACCCCTTAGAAGCCCTGTCCTCCTTGTAGGCAGACAGGTTGCATCTGGTTTCCAGTCTGTACTGCAGCAGATGCAGTGATGGGAGAAGTATCAATGTGTGTAAGTGCACACATGTAGCAGCTCGGTATAGATGCAGTGATGGGAGATGTATCAATGAGTGTGTAAGTGCACACTTGTAACAGCTCAGTATAGATACAGTGATGGCAGATGTCTCAATGAGTGTGTAAGTGCACAACTGTAGCACTCAGTAGAAATATGGTGATAGGAGAAGTATCAATGAATGTGTGAGTACTCACTTGTAGCAGCTCAGTATAGATACAGTGATGGGAGAAGTATCAATGAGAGTGTAAGTGCTCACTTGTAGCAGCTCCGTATAGTTACAGTGATGGGAGAAGCATCAATGACTGTCTAAGTGCTCACTTGTAGCATCTCAGTATAGTTACAGTGATGGGAGAAGTATCAATGAGTGCGTAAGTGCACACTTGTAGCAGCTCAGTATAGATGCAGTGATAGTAGAAGTTTCACTGAGTGTGTAAGTGCACACCTGTAGCAGCTCAGTATAGCTACAGTGATGGGAGATGAATCAATGAGTGTGTAAGCACATAGCTGTAGCAGCTCAGTATAGATACGGTAAAGGGAGAAGTTTCGCTGAGTGCGTAAATGCACACTTGTAGCAGCTCAGTATAGATACAGTGATGGGAGAAGTATCAATGAGTAAGTGCACACTTGTAGCAGCTCAGCATAGAAACAGTGATGAGAGACATATCAATGAGTGTGTAAGTTCTCACTTGTAGCAGCTCAGTATAGTTACAATGATGGGAGAAGTATCAATGACTAAGTGCTCACGTGTAGCATCTCAGTATAGTTACAGTGATGGGAGAAGTATCAATGACTGTCTAAGTGCTCACTTGTAGCATCTCAGTATAGTTACAGTGATGGGAGAAGTATCAATGAGTGCATAAGTGCACACTTGGAGCAGCTCAGTATAGATACAGTGATGGGAGATGTATCAATGAGTGTGTAAGTGCACACTTGTAGCAGCTCAGTATAGATGCAGTGATAGTAGAAGTTTCACTGAGTGTGTAAGTGCACACCTGTAGCAGCTCAGTATAGCTACAGTGATGGGAGATGAATCAATGAGTGTGTAAGCACATAGCTGTAGCAGCTCAGTATAGATACAGTAAAGGGAGAAGTTTCGCTGAGTGCGTAAATGCACACTTGTAGCAGCTCAGTATAGATATGGAGATGGGAGAAGTTTTACTGAGGGTTTAATTACACATGTTTAGCAGCTCAGTATAGATGCAGTGATGAGAGATGTTTCACTGACTTTGTAAGTACACACTTGTCCCAGCTCAGTATAGATGCAGTGATGGTAAAAGTTTCACTAGATGTGTATGTGCACACTTGTAACAACTCAGTATAGACAGAGAATGGTTGTTAAAAACATCAAAAATAAATCTGCTAAACTCCAGTAGGATACCTGCTGCTATGTTTATATCTTGACTTTCCTCTCTGGCTGTATTTTGATACCAAGAATGGAAGGATCATATGCACAAATTGGTAACTTGGTCTAATGTTCATTGTGGTAGATGTCCCCCTCCCAAAAAATACACACACACACCCACACACACACATGCACACACACACACACACACACACACACACACGTGTGTGTGTGTGTGTGTGTGTGTGTGTGTGTGTGTGTGTGTGTGTGCACGCACAAATAATGACAGCAATGTAGAATCATGGTGCTGTACAGATAATTCAGCAGATTAGTCCAAAACATAAGTTAAGGCCAGAGAACAATTCAGCTTTATATGCTGCTGGTATTATCTTTCTGTGCATATACTTTGCATTATTTTAATGACCATAAAGTGCTGGCATTCAGAGGACAGTATAAAATGTCATGGTTCTGATATGATTTGCAGCTGATATAATTTGCAGTCAGGCAATTCATTCCTAGCTGTCAAGCTACTTTACTCATATAAGCATTACTGTGTATTTTCTAATTACGTATCTGCATTCTCTTGATCAGCTGCGTGTCAGCTTTATTAAAGATAAACAGATTAGCGGTACATTTACCATAAGTCTTGACCCAGGTAAACACATTAACAGTATATCTGCCATTAATCTTCACCAATCCAAACCTATTAGGCTTACACTTATAGGGGTTACTCTGCGGTTCAGTAAAATGGCATGCAAGGACTGGTTTGGAATAAAGAATGAGTGCTACATATTAATCGTGGAGCTACTTTAAGCCAGTGTCAGGAAAACTAAACTGCTGTAGCCCATTTTGTGTTTGTCTCAAGTTCTCCAAACACAAAGCCATTAGGAGGAAAAGTGGGGAGTAGCTACAAAAAAAATGAACAGAGCTAGAATCTTAACAGCTGGATCAAAAATGAGCCAAAATTCAGATTAATGTATTATCCCATTTCACTGTAGAAGTTTAACATATTGTTAAGAATTGTTACACAGATATGGCCTCTGATGTCAATGAGTCTCAACGACATATACTGTATATTCCAAGCACCTTTAAAAATAATTTAGAGGTGCAGATTCACTCATTCATGAAACATTATCCTAGAAATTAGAATTAAGTGAAACGTTTTGTTTTTGGTAACATTGCAGCACTGTCTGGTTCTATATCCAAGTACCCTTTGGACAATATCCAATTCCAAACCCCTTCCCCTTGTTTAATAGTACATAATGTATAATAGCAAAGGGAATTTTGTGCATGGACAAGTAATTCATATGCATTAGATGATTATCACCTTAGTCCTGTTTTGTTTATTTAAAACAAAACAGGCTTATGTGTGCTAGCTGCATATCTAATATGCTTTATAGATAATAACTTTGCTCGTGTTTATATCTGTATTGCATCTAATTTCTGTGTTGCTTGAGTTCTTCTCTCTATATACCTTCTTGTGACTCTACTTTTGATTGTGATTGTTTCAGCATACAGCTCTCATTTCTAGTCTGTATATAATGCATGTAGATATTGCATTTTGTCCTTCACTCTGTATATAATGTCATGTATCTATTGTGTTTACCTGAGAAGAGACCAGAATAGCTCCAATGATATCAGTGTTTTACCCTGGTTAACAAATTCAAAATAAAATAAGTATAGCATTTTTAACTTTAATATCTATCATTTTTTTCTACACTGATATTAACTCGTATGCATGTGTTGTACTGTTGTCATGACTGAAAAGGGATAATAGACCAGCTCACTTAGCCAGTTAAGAAATTGTAAATAAATAAATAAATAACATTTTGATAACAAGTCATAGTCCACTGAGACAAGAAGTCCAGTTTTAAAGTAGTCCAAGGCAAATGGAAAAATTATAACATATGCTTGTGTATATATAACTTATAAGACAATTTGCAAAGGATAAATAGTTTCATATGTAGTTACTAGGCTAGTTATGATTTGAGGCTTTTAAAGCATTGATTACTACCAGCATCTTTTTGACATTTTGCTTCTATCCCTTTTGATACTGTTCTCCAAGCAAAGTTTGAAGCATCTGTTGAGACAAACTGAAGAAGAGGTGGAAGGGCGAAGAGGAGACCTATGATGAGGGAGAATTGGGCCACCCACCACAAGACATCACTTCTTACAAACCCCAATACTCGAATCTGAAAAGATAAAGGGAGTTGATGCTGGGATCAGACTGACCTGAGGTACCAGTGAACTTATCTCTTGTGATGTCTGGCCATTGGAACTATGATATCCATAGAGGCCAAGAATTAGAAAATCCTGTGAAAGTTACTGGCAGATATCAGACATTGGTTGGGAAAATTCAAAAAGATCTCTTTGCACTGTTCTACTTTGTCCAGAGGAAGAAAAGTTTATTCTAGTGAAGTATCCAGAAGGCATCCCAGACAAACTAGTCTGTCGGAAGAGATTAGATATGATTTCTGTAATTGACATAACCTGTACTGAAATCCCAGACTGTGCAGACGTTTCTTAACCCATAATCAGTGATCCTGAGAAATGAAAAACAGTCTGCAAATATAAGACAGTAGTCCAAATATATTTAGACATGAATGTCTTGAAGTCAATAGTAAGCATTTGATGAAGCTAGACACTTGAATACCCTTGGTGCAATAGAAAAAATAAAGGGTAAGACAGATAACTGATAATGTAAGCCAGACACATAAACCTTAAAAAATATAAATTCTTTGCAAAACTGGTAATTTGGATCTACTATTGACAAAACTGGTATGTAATGATAAGCATGTTTTAAGTCTAAAATGTCCATGGAGCTGAGGGAGTGTATGAGAAATAATAGGGTTTGAAGGGATAACATTTTGAACTTTGGGACCTTGATAACAAGATTCAGAAAGGAGAGATGTAGGACTGGTTTCCAAGTTCTCTCTTTCTTTGGTGTCAGAAAGATCCTTGAATAACAGCCTTGCCTATCCAGTCTGAGGGCAAAAGTTCTATGACCTCTTATGACAACTTTTTCTCCAAAACTGGAAGAAAAAAGGAATGTCTGGTTTACAGGATGAGGAGGAATCCCCTGAAATGGGGTGAGGTACTCCCACTGCCATCTGTACCCCTGTTGAATTAGTCTTAGAACCCATTTGTCTGAGATAATCTGATGCCACTGGGAAAGATGAAGGCCTAGACTGGCTTAAAGGATTGCAAGGGTAGGAGGAATGGGAAGCTTGAAGGTGCAAGTAGCCATTTTAACTTTTTGGACTGTCCTTGGTTCTGGGAGGTCCCATTTTGTTTCTTAGAACATCCTTGCCATTGTTTTTTTAAATTCCTGTTTGTTAGAACTTTGCTGAGACTGCTTGTTCTGCTTCTTGAAAAGAGCCCTGAATAGGAAGGAAAGTTTTTACTGAACTTAGAAAATTGGGAGGGGGGATCAGGGTAACTCTTTGAACCAGCTACAGGTTCCTTCATTCAACAAATCATTTTTAGAATCTCAGCAGCAGAAGGGCCAAACAAAATATCTTTGTTAAGGGGAGAATTTTAAATCTCAGTTTTATCATGTCCTGGTAAGTTCTGAGAATGTAACAAAGCAAATTGTCTCATAACTAAACCAATTGCAGCCGCTTTCGAAACAGCATCAGCAGAATCATAACATGACTTTAATGAGTATTTGGTTAACTGAGAAGTAGACACAGATAAGGAATTCAAAGAAGTTTTAACCTCTGATGAAGGAATGTTAACATGTTCTGAAAAAAAGCCTGTAAAATTTAACATGTAAGCCTGGGAGTTCAGAATTCTGAAGAATAAAGTAACAAAATAATAAACTTTCTTTCCAAATCAATCAAAAGCATCAATCAAAAGCTTTCCCATCCTTGTCAGAGGGAATAGGGTTAACATTCACAATGTGTTTAGCAGCAGAAGGCTTTGATAAATAAATAACTAAAGGATCTGATTTCAGATTAGAAAACATACACTCAAATGTGTGAAGTTATTGATATAACCTATCAGCCCTTGGGAGGCAGGGGCTTGATGATCAGACATGCTGCAATATCAAGAAAACATCTTCTAAAACTGATCAAATAGAAGGGACAACTGCAGGCTAAGGAGAAACTAATTCTAACAAATCATAATGCTTTTGCTGGGGGATAGAGAATTCACTCTATTCCCATTGAAATAAATCTTTCCTTATCGTTATGGTCTAAGAAAAAGAACTCTTCTGGAGTGAAATCAGAAGAAACATTTTCTTGAGAATCAGAATATTCAGCTTGATGAGAATTAACTGAAGAAAAAACACTCCCCTTCCATCCCCTACTCATCTAACTGGTAATCAGTGTCAGACTGTAAGAGAAATTTTTTTTTCACAATAACTTTTTATTGAATTTTACAAAAAAGGACAATGAAACAATATGGCTTGACAATACAATCAAGATAAAACAGAATTAAGTGCAAAGTGAAACAGGTACATCATGAATATATACATTTATACTGTAGTCCTCTTATATAACATAA